>NC_089820.1:86942933-87142933 GCF_029633855.1 Hoplias malabaricus | reverse complement strand
AAGAAAAACAGAAAACCAAAGGCTTTAGGATTCAGTTCGGTTTAAACTTAAAGGAGCTCTGCATGATATTTATACTTTAAAATTACAGCTTTAAAATCATTGTGATGCTTCTCTGATCTATAACATGAAGAAAAGTCCCTCTGTTATTGCTACTCCAGGATGAGGACGGCAGAAAGTGCAGTGTGTAAATAGGAAACCCACCCCCTCCCTCCAACTGTTTTTTTTTATTTTTTGTTTTTGCATTTCCAATTTTGTTACAATCCAATAAAGGTATAAACACTAGTGTAGAAGCTCAGAAATGCTATTTCAGTTTCATTATGAAGAAGTGCAAGAGAAGCTTTTTATTGAAGGTTTTTTGCTGCACGTCATTTCATTTATCCAGAGATACACAGAAATATATATTTCTCTTAATTTATTAACTCTCAGGACAATAGTATACTTTCCTTTTTCACATAATTATAATTTATGTCCATTTAACGAATGACTAATTTATTTCCTAGTCTTTTTATGATTAATCTGATTAATTTAAGGGTGAATTAAATACACTGCAGATTATCAGTCAAAAGTCTGGACAACCTGATTAATCATACCTTTTCAAATGTTTATTACTCCACACCATCTCAGAGTCTGGAAGGTAACGTCATGGATTTCCAAGAAAAAAAAATAATTGTAATTTATGAAATTAGCCATAATTTAAAAACTTCAAGAGAATATTCCCCAAATATTTACTGTTAATAAATTTACACAAACGGTTAATATGATGCTGGGTTTGATGTCTGGCGAAGCCTTGTCCTTCCACCAGAGGGAGACACAGCGTGACCATTTCTTTACTTATTAAATGTTGTTGATGATTGTGAAAATGAACAGGCTGCACTTTTACTGTGAGGTGAATGTAAAACAAACAAAGTTAGACATTTACTGAAAGAGACTGTACAAGGTTCATATTTATTTCATACACACAATTGTTGGACAATGAAAGTGAAACACCTCTCATTGTAGTGTGGGAGGTTTCATGGCTAAATTGGAGCAGTCTGGTGGACAATCTTCATTAACTGCACATTGCACCAGTAAGAGCAGAGTGTGAAGGGTTAATTAGCAGAAAGTAAGAGCAGAGTTTTCTCAAAATATTGCAATACACACAACATTATGGGTGACACACCAGAGTTCAAAAGAGGACACATTGTTGGTGCACGTCTTGCTGGCGCATCTGTGACCGAGACAGGGAGTCTCTGTGATGTATCAAGAGCCACGGTATCCAGGGTAATGTCAGCACACCACCTTTTTCTGGCCTTCTATGTATGCGAATGTCCAGGAATACTGTACTTCATGCCCTGACTGCCAAAAAACCAGACACATTCGTCATTTTAACAGAGCACCTTTAATAGCCCATGCTCATTATTTCAACACCATTTAAACGTATTGCAATGGATATCATAGCTCCCCCTGAGAAGAGCATTTCTGGACACAGATACATATTGGTTGTTTGTGATTATGCCACCAGGTTCCCGGAGGCGTTTCCCCTACGCTCTATCACCACCCCTAAGATCATTACTGCCCTTGTGCAATTCTTTTCTAGAGTGGGATTCCCTCAGGAAATCCTCAATGATCAGGGCACAAATTTTACTTCACGTCTCATGTCACAGTTCTTTCAGCACCTGGGCATCCCTGGAATTCACACCACACCCTATCATCCACAAACTGATGGTTTGGTTGAGAGGTTCAACCAAAACCCTAAAGACCATGTTGAAAAAGTTTGGGACAAATGGCTACCCTTCCTCCTCTTTGCATACGTGAGGTACCCCAAGCTTCAACAGGGTTCTCGCCGTTTGAGCTTCTTTATGGATGGTCTGTTCAGGGACCCCTTGATCTCTTGCACCACCAGTGGGAGAACAACCCTGAAGTTGGTAAAGAAAGCATTGTCAGCTTTGTCCTACAGATGAGAGATCGTCTGAAAGCTTATAGAGAAGAGGCCAGTCTGCACCTGGAGAAAGCCCAGTATAAACAGAAAACATGGTATGATCAAAAAGCCTGTCTGCGTGAATTTAAACCTGGACAGAAGGTCCTTTTGCTACTTCCCACATCCACCAACAAACTTCTGGCAAAATGACAGGGGCCTTTTGATGTCCTACGAAAACAAGGGCCAGTGACCTATGAAGTACTGCATCCTGAAAAGGGAAAAAAAATCACAAACATACCATGTTAACCTCATGAGACAATGGAAGGAATGCACAGAACCCAACCTTGTCCTGATGGTCCAGCAAGTGGAAGAGGATGGTGAAGATGAGATTGATGAACTCTTATCGTGGAAGTCTTCACATAAGCCTAGACTAAGCCATATGACCACTCTTCAACAAATAGATTTGAGGTGTGTATTTAATAGACATCCTTCCCGTTTCCAATCTAAGCCTGGGTGCACACATGTCACACAGCATAGTATTCATCTTAAAGATGACCATCCCATCCGACAGAGGCCTTATCGTGGGCCAGAAAGACTAGTCGAACCTCTTAAGGCTGAGGTCCACACTATGCTGGATCTGAGGGTCATTGAACCCTCAGATAGTGAGTGGTGTAGCCCAATAATGATTGTCCCTAAACCTGACGGAACCTTAAGGGTCTGTATTGATTTTAGAAAAATCAATTCTATTTCTAGGTTTGATGCATATCCCATGCCCCGAATTGATGATTTACTAGAGCAGCTTGGGCATGCTCAGTTTATAACAACCCTCGACCTCTGCAAGGGTTACTGGCAGGTTCCGCTGGCGGAGGCATCTCGGGAATACACCGCGTTCAGCACTCCCCTGGGCCTCTTCCACTTTACTGTCATGCCTTTTGGGCTTCATGGGGCTCCCGCAACCTTTCAGCGGTTAATGGACCATTTTCTGAGAGGCTGTAAAACTTACAGTTCAGCATATCTTGATGATGTTGTGATATTTAGCAACAACTGGTGTGACCACCTCAAGCATGTGGCAGATGTCTTAGAACGAATTGACAGAGCTGGCTTGACACTCAATGTGGACAAATGTGAATGGGGTTAGGTGGAGATTCGGTACTTGGTTATACCGCCTTGGAAGGGGTCTAATACAACCACAGGTGAACAAGGTGGAAGCTATTAAAAATAGTCCCCGACCTCACACCAAAAAACAAGTGCGGTCTTTCCTTGGCTTGATTGGATGGTATCGTAGGTTTATTCCACAGTTTGCCACCATTGCTGCCCCACTGACCGAATTGACCCTCAAATCTGCAAAGAATCCAGTCCGATGGACGGAGGATTGCGAGAGGTCATTCACAGTCTTGAAAAATGCTTTGTGTTCCAAGCCTGTTCTAAATCAGCCCAGATTTTTCCAAGCCATTTCCAGTACAGGTTGATGCTTCAGCAGTTGGAATTGGAGCAGTCTTATTACAAGGTACTAATGAACAGGAACAACCAGTGTTGTACCTTAGTCATAAGCTGTTACCAAGAGAGACAAGATATTCCACCGTGGAAAGAGTGGCTCTTGCAATAAAATGGGCTTTGGAAAGTCCTCGTTATTATCTGCTGGGAAGACAATTTATGTTAGTAACTGATCACAGCGCTCTGACATGGATAAATTCAATGAAAGACAATAACTCACGCATTACCAGGTGGTACCTGGCCTTGCAAACCTTTGCTTTTCAAGTCTGTCATAAGCCTGGACGTCAGAACATTATGGCTGATTACCTTTCTCGTTTGCCCACCTTGGTCAAACCAGAGGAGGTGGTGGGTGATGTGACAGAACGGACAATACATGACCACTAGATAAATATTTCTGTTCCCCTCTTATTCCTCATAGCCCTTTCTGTCCCTGTTTTATCTCCCAGTAGCCCACACACACATTATTCATTCATTCATTATCTGTAACCCTTATCCAATTCAGGGTCGCGGTGGGTCCAGAGCCTACCTGGAATCATTGGGCGCAAGGCAGGAACACACCCTGGAGGGGGCACACACATTATTCTTTTTCAATTTTTACATCCATATTGCTAGCTTGGTAAACAATCTCACCCTTTCAGTTAAAATATTCTACGGAGTTGTAAAACAGAGATATTTCATAATTACATAGGACTTACTGCACCTTCCTGTTCAAAAAAAGGCTCAAACTGATTTTTAGGTGTCCTTAAATAGTGCCTGAGCAAATTCAGACCTGCCTGTTGGAGCCAGGTTGAGTTGGTCCATTTGAGTGGGGAGGTTGTATGGAAATATTTTTCTTTTATTTTCATTTTAGGTTTAACCTTGTTCATGATGTGTGTTTGTCGTTTGATTAGTATCAAGTAGTCACTTTTTGAACAAGGGTTTTGCAGAGTACAATTGCATGTTTTTTTTTGTATTATCCTTTGATTGTAGTTGTCTCCCCCTGTAGAAGAGGAGGAGTGGTACATACTGAATTAGTTAAGCCACTAGGAGTCTATATAAGGACTCATTTTGAGGACAGAAGGGGGGAGCGAAGGTTGGAAAGTTGGCTGAATAGTTGTGCCGAGAAATTATCTTTATATTGGAAGAGAAAAGATTGTTCCCTCTTATCCCCTGTATGTAATTTGTAACTAGTTTTTTTCCCCTTCTTTTTACATTTCACTAAATAAAGCACCCTTGCACTAAAGGTGCCATTGTGGTTTGCCATCATTTAATTAATTTATAGTTATTTGTTTTCTTAACCCATAACCTTGTCGAGACACACTACCCTCACCAGTGAGCAAGGTGTGACACTGTTGCATGCCCAGAGTGAAGCATGGGAGTGGATCAGATGGGCGTGTCACTGCTAAGGACTACTGAACCGTTCTGGAGGACCATATGCATCCAATGGTTCAAACACTGTGTCCTGAAGGCGGTGCCGTGTATCAGGACGACAATGCACCAATACACACAGCGAGACTGGTGAAAGATTGGTTTGATGAACATGAAAGTGAAGTTGAACATCTCCCATGGCCTGCACAGTCACCAGATCTAAATATTATTGAGCCACTTTGGGGTGTTTTGGAGGAGCGAGTCAGGAAACGTTTTCCTCCACCAGCATCACGTAGAGACCTGGCCACTATCCTGCTAGAAGAATGGCTTCAAATCCCTCTGACCACTGTGCAGGACTTGTGTATGTCATTCCCAAGACCAACTGACGCTGTATCGGCCGCAAAAGGAGGCCCTACAACATACTAATAAATTACTGTGGTCTAAAACCACAATAAAACAGGTGTTTCAGTTTCATTGTCCAACCCCTGTATATTCGCAATGCAGTGTGGAAAGAATATTTTCGAGCGTCTCATCCAGTCTCTACAGACATCAGCGGTGATGTGTTCACGGACTGCATCCACAGCAGCCAGCAGGGTCATCTGAGCATGTGTACTGTAATAGGCAATGGACTAGTGCCATTTGGGGGTTGAACTCTTCAACAGAGAACAGTCGAATACATTCTGATCAACACGATAGACAGAAGTCTAACTTTGTAACCAAAGCATGTGCTGTTGTCCAAAATTAATGAGAATTAATTTTGTGTTTTTATGAGGTGCACAAGTAACTACATCATGTGGAGTTTGAAGAAGTTGTTTTGAGAAATTCAATTTTAATCTGAGAAAACTGACTGATAAAAGCTGTTCAGAGCAAGTTCACCAGTGTTAAAGCAACACCATTAGTGTAAAATGTAAACTTGTCAACACTCTCCATGTTGATTTAAAACTGGTGAACGTGCTGTGTAAAGGGTTCAGGGTGTGTGCTCCTGTTCACTGCTGTGTTCACACTGCCATGTGTTATTGCCTTTGAATAAACTAAGATTACACATTTTCCACTGGCCTTAACACTGATTGTCCCCAAGTTCTACCCTTGAACACTCAGTGGAAGAAGAAATAAACAGACCAACAAAAAACCAACCAGCACGCCAAGCTCTGCACTTGTCTAATGTTAGAGAGTGAGAAGCGCCGCTGTCTTCTGTTCATTAAAGTCCAAACCTCTGGGTCCATCCCCCGTTAGAGATTTGATGTCAGAATGTGACATGTCCCATCTTTGAAATGTTTTCTTCATTTAGACTTTTTAAGTGATGAAGGTATATGTCGTAGTAATAATGAATTTGTTTAGTTTTTAAAAGGAGTCTTGCACTCAGAAGGGTGTATTCTGTTTACTAAATCATGAACTCTGATGGTTTTAAACATTGCATGTAGTAAGTACATTCACAGCTTTCCTAAGAATGTAGAAATGTGTAATAAAGCCTCAAACTTTTGATTTTGGAACTTTGGTAAATGAGAAGTAGGAAATAGCATTTTACTTTAGCATTAAGCATTTTATTCCAAAATTGTTGTACATTGTCAAAAATACTGAATGTAGAACAATCATTTTGTTTTAAGGAATAAACATTGTTGCAATAAAAGAGCGTATTGAAGAATCCCCAAAAAGTGACCTGAAAGACCTTTAAAACATATCATCCTAATACAATCAAGAGAATAAGACATTAAACACAGACCGCAGCTCTGCGTGTAACAACAACCATGTGGAATGATTGCCACAACAATATAAAGATGTACAGCATGAGAAAAGAGAGGTTACAATTCACTTCCTTCTGTTGTCTACTAAATTATACAAATCTGTTCTAGAACATCTAGATCTTTATACACTTGTAGTTAAGTTCAAACTCTACTGCATTTTCTTCCCTTTACAAAAAATCTGACAAAAACGTACATTAAAAAAACACAGAACTTTGGCATATATCCTCTGATATTATGTACACAGTTGTTTACAATTATCACCAACTTTCTAGCATAAAATCATATTAAACAGCTACTTACAACACCCAAACTTGAAAAGAACATTTCCCAAAGAAAGCACAGGTACGTAGCCTGAGTGGTGCTGGTGTTTCTAGAGAAGCCCATGTGTGTCACAACGGGGAATATTTTGCTATGGTTTATCAGGTGGTTGCTATGGTGTTACTGAATGGGTGCGTTGGCATTGCTAAAGCATGTAAGTGGTAAATGATCCCAGACAGTTGCTAGGGTGGTTGCTAAGGTATTTCAGGTGGTTGCTATGGCATAAAATAGCTAGTAGTAGATGCTTTGCAGAACCAATGATAATGATCATGAAGTTGGCTGGAGTTCCCAGGTTGCACAGTAGACTTTTTGATATTTTGCACAGAACAGATACAGGAAGTTTAATATCTCGATGGTCTTTATCAGTTAGGTCCACTGATGGTCTACATATCGTCATATTGAATGTCGTAGGCCAGTGGTCCATCAATGGCAAAGCCTATATAAAAGGAGACTTTCTCTGTACTGTACCCACTTTTAATTCTACCAAAGTATGTAGGTCGCACAGGGATCTGCAGCTTGCCGTACTCTGCATACAACTCTCCCTGCTCAATGATGCCATTTACTCTGAGGAGCTTGTCTTTAATGGGCTTTTCCTTGAAGATTTCTGCATTCTGCCAAAGAGCATTACGCTGGGAAACATTACTGAAATGATCATCGAGAACTTTTTTGGAAACCAGCCTCTCTAATCCATCTGACTTTCCCAAATATAAGTGGGCAATTGGGGCTCTTGCTCTAAAGATGGAGGAAAGTTGTTTTCGAGATGATTTTCTTATCTTATCCACATATGTTACTATTTTTTTGTCAGCATGACTCCTCCCAGGCCATAGCAAGAGTAGCGCAAGGTAGTAAGGCTCCGGATACTGATGTGATAATCCAGCTTCTTGCAAAATTTCCTCCAAAAGTTCCATCAGCATTTTGGGGGACTTTGCTAATTTAGATTTTGGCTTCAGCAGTTTAAGAATGATGTGTGTGAGCAAGTGATGGGTTTTGTCCTGAAGAGACTTGGAGGTACAGTTCTGGTAGATGAAGGAATACTTTTCAGCAATTGATTCGATCATGTCTTTCCTGAACTCCAAAAACTGAAGAATTCTTGGGAAGTAATTTGCTTTGTTTTCTTCTAGAAACATCCTACATTCTTCAATTTCCATGGTTAAGCTCAGCTTGGGTTTGCTGGTTTTCTCACTTAGCCTTTCCTTAGATGATGAACAGAACAAAGAGATATAGTTTTTAAAGTGATCTGAAATACACTTCCTGTTTTTGTTCTGCTTTTCTGTGTCAACAACACCCTTGACTCTCGTGTAGGTGAAGAACACTTCAAGGAATTCAAAAGCCTTGTCCACACTTGGCTTCAGGGAAATGAGAAATGACTCGTTGTCTTTAAGAACAGAAACAAATTTCTCGTTGGCCTCAGTTTGAGTTATGGAAAGAGAAGACAATGACATCTTTCCTTTAAAAAATTGCTTAATGTACTCATTTCTCATGACGTCTTTCTCTTCAAACAATGGAAGTGCCCACACTATGTCAAAGACTATCATAGCAGTGTCAATCTCATTCATGTATCCAGAAATGTTGTAGGAATTTTGCTTCCAGTGAGGTTTCACGTCATCATCAGCCTTGTCATCTGTTTGTGCCAGTAACTGGGCTCTTTGGAAAGCTTTTATTGCCTCTTTCGCCAGCTCAAGCAGTTCTTTCACATCATCAGGTGTATGTGGTTTTTTCTCTTGCTTTTTCCCATCAATTTTATGTTTCAGTTCACTACGTGAGACCTGGCCAACCGTATCAAATGTGTATGAGTTTTCTTTGATAGATTTGGCATGGTACGCCCAGATCTTTGCTTTGGCAAATTCTTTTTCATTCAGATAGTTGTGCCGTGCCAAAGCTTGCGGGATTGAAAAGTCTTTATCAAATCTCTTTGACGCTTCAGTCAATATGTCCTGAATATTTTTAGTTCCCTCTTTTCCAGATCTGATGTCTTCGATTAAAGGTGAAAAGAGTGTGTCTTTCTCATCACCTTCTGTCTTTCGTTGCCTGGTAATGAGCATGCTCTTTAGTGACTGCAGTAGGTTATCTTTTCCTATTCCCCTTTCAAAGAACAGGTCGGAATGCAGCATATTGAGGATTATGTCAGCTCTTGGGCTGCTGTGCCTTTCCTCTAATACCTTGACACATTCTGCTGCTATACGTTGATGAACAAAACGAACAGCTTTGTACACGCCGTATTCTTCAACTTGGAACTCAATTAACAAGCACGAATAAGGCTCCATTTTATCCATCACAGATTCTTTTCCCCACAGTCTCCTTTTAATGCCGAGGAAATCCTCACAAAGGGACACACTGATTGACGATTCCGCCACATATGTGTTGAACAGTGCCAAAATTGAGAGGAGTTGTGCCTCTCTGCTGCCAGCGTCGACATCTTTCAGGATGGTGTCTGCAACATGTGCTACGTAATCCTGATTGAAGTTATTTTTCATTATCATGAAACTATAAAAGTTCTCAGGTTTGTCGTGATTTTTTTGAAGCTCCTGGAGCTTTTCATCAAAAGCATTTTGTTCATATTTTGACAATGCAGCAGTGATGTACTGACGGTCAATCACACAGTTTTTATACTTTTCTACTGGGTTTTTTGAACGTATGCAGTTCAGGATGATAACAAGTGCATCCATTTCACCAATAGTTTTCCTTAAACAGTGTTGCAGTTCTTGCGTGTTCTCTGTGTCTTCTGAGTCTTCCACTAACAGCAAGATCGGGTTTTTAGGTAAACTGTCAGTTTTTCCACATCTCAGGAGGTAGCTAACTTGTTGTGCCACGTCTTCTTTTGAGACTGTGTTATCCCTTAACACAGCACATCTGAATTCTTTCCTCAGGTCCCACATCACATTCATTGCTAGAGTTGTGCCACCACATCCAGGATGGTGAAAAAGATTCACCATGACACATGTACTTGTAGGTTCATTTGTTTGAAATGTGACCATGTTCCTGACTTGTGTATACTTGTCCCGTTTTATAAAAGGTTTTGTTGGAGTTTTGTCAGAAAAGTAGAAGTTCCACCACTCCACTTTGCCGCCCCGGTAAAATTCAGCCTCTTTTTTGATTTTGAAGTCTTGAAATTCTTCACTGTCCTCATCATATTCATTTTCACATTGATTCTTACACAGAATATCCAGAGCTGTCATTGAATCCTCATCAATTTGTTTTAAAACCACTGAGCTTCCGTAATCAGAAGGCAGTAGTTTTTCGGTTGTTTGATGGTGTTTTTCAAGTATTGTCCCATTGATTTCACTAACGTCTAATTCCAGAATCCTTTGCCCATTGTCCAACTCTGTTCTAGTTTGAACAAAGTCTTTCCATTTTTGAAAACCATCGTGCGATGTACAGATGCTTACAATATTTTGTGTTCCTCCGAGATTCTTGTAAAATGACATGAAAGTGTCAAATATTGGATCATTCATGGCTTCCACAACAGAAAGAAGAAGGAAGATGACCAAGAACCTCCCTCTTGGAAGAGTGTCTGGATTGCAGAGGAATGAAATCATGTCCTGCACTTCTCCAGCTCTTTCAATCAGCCACGTACTTGGAGGCAGTGGTTTTTCCGTGTCCTTATCAATGTCCAACCTTCCATTGCACAACACCCAACTGGTTTGTTTGTACAAGTTTAGTGTCTGAATTAAAGTTCTTGGATCCCCATGAAACTGTCCTGGTGTGTGAAGATTTGCAATTCTGTCTTTTCTGTACCTGTTGCAGGATCCCTTTTTCACAGACTCTGGATCAAAGTCTAACACGCAGAATAATTTCAGTGCTGTCAGAAACTTCAGATGTTGAAGTTGTTCCGAGTGACTTTTGTTTGTTACAATTATGTAGTAATCATAATGACTGAGAGTTCTTTCTCCACCTGTCAACAGATCTTTTAATTTTTCTCCATATTGTAGCTTTTTTCTGCATTCAGGCTTTTTTTCTGCCTCCTTTCTCATTGTGTCTAGAACTTTCAGGCCTTCATTCATCTTACTTACTTCAACCTGCAAATCTCTGGGGTTTCCAATTTTAAATATGTCTCTGGTTGTTGCCCCATCTCTAACAAACAATGAATTTCCTTTGCTTTTCTTCCATTGATTTTCTTCATCCAGTGTCTGGGTTTGAAACACTTTACCCTCAACTACACTGTTTTTTGGAACAACATCTACTTCTATGATATATTTATTGGAAAATGTCTTGTCACTGCACAGCACTTCAACAAAGCGAGGTTCTCTGATACATTTTTTTGCATCATCAGCATAGTCAATAAAGTATGATCTGATTCCTTGATGAAAGTGATCGATAATTATATCTGTTTCATCGACACTGACCCCGATAATCTCACCATGAGAATATGTAGAGTTTTTGGAATCTGCTACGCCAAAGTGGATGGTTCCATTTGTTCTTGAATTCATGCATCCTGCGGCAAACCGAAACACCTCTTTGTTGATTTTTTTCTTCATTACATCAGTGTCTTCTGCTCTTCCCAAAAACTTGTACTCGTGTACTGGGTCAATTAGATTACTTGGTCCTGATTCTGGTGGTAAAATATAATGTTCAGTATATCTGTGAGAGACAGACTGCTGGTCAAATGGATAAAAAGTGCATAAGCATTTTAATGGCTTTTGCTTCCCGTCAACCTTTTGAGATTGTGATAGTTTTTCTGTGTTGGTGACTTTTGTTTTAAGTTCTTCTGGTCCTACAGATTCTGTCACTGTGACTTCAGCAGATGCATTCCTGGAAGATATTTTTGCCTTACTTTCTTTCTTCTGGCAAGGCATAGCTGTGGATATTTCTGTTGTCTCACTTTTAGTCATTACACTGAGGTTTTTATCCATTTGTGATTGTGTTGTTTGAGTAACTGTACTTTTAGAAGGGGCTTCGTTTGTGGTTTTGTGTGTTAAACTATTGTCAGTATCAGAAGTGGATAAACATTTTCTCTTCTTTTTCTTTTTAGATTTCGTTGCTTTCTGTGATTGTGTTACACGGTCTGATATTTGATCAGTTGGTAATGATGACATACCAGTCTTTTCATCAGTGGAATGTGCTTTTGAACTCTCGGGGACATCTGAATGTGACTGTGAGTCTGTTTGAGAGGTGCCTGGGTGCATGTTAAAATCAGATACATTTTCAACAGACTTTAATAAAGTTTCTAATGTGTTTATAATTCTAACTGCTGGACCATGTTTAAGTCCTAATTCACACAAATCCTTTGATTTGTAGCAAATTAATTCTTTGCCGGATACTTCCTCCTCATACAGTTTGTCGCTCCATCTTTGGTCTATCTTCAGCTCTTCTGTCAGCCATTGGCGAACTTGCTCTTTTGTCCACTCCTCAACTCTGAGATGAAACTTCATCCTGACACTCATTGTCCAAAGAGCAGGGTTTTACCAGAGTTAAACTGCACAAAGAAATATGTTTCATGTTACATTTATATTCCTTAATGCAATCACGCATTGAAAAACTTAAACTATTTTCAATATTAATATTACTTCATTTCCCCTTTGTTTGACCCATCCCAAGTTTAAGTGTGGTGCAAGAATCAAATTAAATTATTTATATATAACATTTACACAGACTACTCAGTAACATTTGTGAGTTAATTATAGAAACTAATTATAGAAACAAGTTCTTGTTTTTACTGCATTTTACAAAATGTCCTAACCTTTCTGGAAAAATGTGTTTGGGAATTTCTTTAGGACAGTTACTCTTAGGAGCATTTAAGCTGAATGCATACAGCACGTGTTCTTAACATTATACGAAATTATAGTGCCTTGAAATTCTTGTTATAAAAAGGACAACAGTTATAAAAATTTGACCTCTTTGAGCCCTCATTGGTTATCAGCTCAATCACTATTTCTGTATCTTATGGCTGACTATGAAATACAACAGGCACTTTTAAGTTGTTTACATTTTTATTTGATACAGAAATCACTTGAGTGTATTAATGCATTCATTTGGAAACTGGGGTTCGATCTGGTATAATCGTGTAGCAATCTGAAACACTGCAATCACTTATTGATGAAATATATGCCAAAAGGAGTTATTCATTCATTCATTCATTATCTGTAATCCTTATCCAGTTCAGGGTCGCGGTGGGTCCAGAGCCTACCTGGAATCATTGGGCGCAAGGCAGGAATACACCCTGGAGGGGGCGCCAGTCCTTCACAGGGTACAAAAGGAGTTATGTTAAAACAAATATTCAAATAGTTCCGGGTCGCGGGGGAAGTAGTCGGAGCAAGGAAACCCGGACCTCCCTCTCCCCAGCCACCGTCTACAGCTCCTCCGGGGGTATACCGAGGCGTTCCCAGGCCTGTCGAGACATGTAGTCTCTCCAGCGTGTTCTTGGTCTGCCCCGGGGCCTCCTCCCCGTTGGACATGCCTGGAACACCTCACCAGGAAGGCGTCCAGGAGGCATCCAGACCAGATGCCCAAACCACCTCAACTGGCTCCTCTCAGCCAGAGACCTCTCAGAGACCACCAAACCGTACACCTTCCGCCACTTGGCTATGCTGAGAAATTCTGTCCATAAAAATTATGAACAGAACCGGTGACAACGGGCAGCCCTGACAGAGTCCAACGCCGACTGGACTGCCAGCCATACGAACCAGACTCCTGCTCTGTTTATACAGGGACTGGATGGCTCGCAGCAAAGAGCCCAGTACCCCATACTCCCAGAACACCCCCCACAGAATATCCCGAGGGACACGGTCGAATGCCTTCTCCAGATCCAAAAAACACATGTAGATTGGTTGAGCAAACTCCCACGCACCCTCCAGGACCCTAGCAAGGGTAAAGAGCTGGTCCTGTGTTCCACGACTAGGGCGGAATCCGCATTGTTCCTCCTGGAACTGAGGTTCAACTATCAGTCGGACTCTCTTTTCCAGTACCCCCGCATAGACCTTACCGGGGAGGCTGAGGAGTGTGATCCCCCTATAGTTGGAACATACCCTCCGATCCCCCTTTTTAAAAAGGGGAACCACCACCCCAGTCTACCAGTCCAGAGGCACTGCCCCCGATGTCCACGCGATGTTGCAAAGACGTGTCAGACAGGACAGCACCACAACATCCAGAGACTTGAGGAACCCGGGGCGAATTTCATCCACCCCCGGGGCCCTACCACCAAGGAGTTTTCCTACCACTTCCTCTGACGTGCAGGTGGGATTGAGAAGATCCACCACTTAATGACATCCCCAGTCGAAGTCAACAACTCCCCACCCCCACTATATACAGTGTTGGTGGAAAGCCGCTTTCCCCTCCTGAGTCGCCTGATGATTTGCCAGAAACTTCTCGGAGCCGACCGAAAGTTGTTTTCCATGTTCTCACCGAACTCCTCCCATCCCCCGAGTTTTTGCCTCAGCGACAACCGAAGCCGCGAGCCGCTTGGCTCTTCTGTACTTGTCAGCTGTCTCCGGAGTCCCCAGAGCCAACCAGGCTCAATAGGACTCTTTGTTCAGCTTGACAGCCTCCCTCACCTGGGGTGTCCACCACAGAGTGCGGGGATTGCCACCCCGACAGGCATCGATAATCTTGCAGCCACAGCAAAGATCTGCCGGATGTGGGAGTTGAAGATCTTTCTGACAGGTTCCTCAGCCAAATGTTCCCAGCAAACCCTCAGCACACGTTTAGGCCTGCAAGGTCTGTCCGGCATCATCCCCGCCATCTGATCCAACTCACCACAGGGTGGTGGTCAGTTGACAGCTCAGCACCTCTCTTCACCCGAGTGTCCAGGACATATGGCCGCAGGTCCGATGATACGACTATAAAGTCGATCATCCAAACAATGGAGTCCCCAGAATGTGTGGTCTCCAGCACCCCCTCTAGGGTCCTCAAGAAGGTATGGTACTCTAAACTGCTGTTTGGTGCATAAGCACAAACTACATAAGCCTTTTCCCCAACCTCTCGTCCACTAGGGTAAACCCCAATGTACAGGCTCTAAGTCGGGGGGCTATGAGTAAGCCCACTCCTGCCTTACGCCTCTAACCCTGGGCAACTCCAGAGTGAAAAAGCATCCAACCCCTCTCAAGGAGATTGGTTCCAGAGCCCATACTGTGTGTCGAGGTGAGCCCAACTATATCTAGCTGGTACCTCTCAACCTCGTGCACCAGCTCAGGCTCTTTTCCCACCAGAGAGGTTATATTCCATGTTCCAAAAACCAGTTTCAGTAACTGAGGATCAGAACGCCAGGGCCCCCGACCCCGGCCGCCACGCGATCCACAATGCACCAGACCCGGATTACTACCTCTCCCACATGTGGTGGGCTCATGGGAGAGTGGACCCATGTTACTCCTTCGGGCTGAGCCTGGCCAGACCCCATGAGTGAAAGTCCGGCCACCAGGTGCTTGCCAAGGAGCCCCTCCACCAGGCCTGGCTCCAGGGTGAGGCCCCGGTAACCCTACTCTGGGCAAGGGGAGCTGTGTCCCTGTTCTTAATCTCTTCATCCTTGTCTTTATGGATCACTCTTTGTCTGGCCTATCACCTAGGACACATTTGCCTTGGGAGACCCTACCAGGGGCTATTGCCCCCAACAACATAGCTCCTAGGCTCACGCCGGCATGCAAACCCCTCCACCACGTTAAGGTGGTGATCTGGGGAGTTTATTAATTTATAAATGTATGAATATGATTTAAACAATAATTGCACATTTAAAAAAGATAAATGGATACCTGAGAGAAATCCTGGCTCAAGAGCAGACAGGAAGAAATGCACTTGAAGCTAAAATTTTATTTTATTCACCAAAATATTATATAGTTATAAACATCAAGAATCAATTTTATACCTAATTTCTTCTGCCCTAATATTGTCATATAGTGTCCAATAATGTCCTGCTAATGGAGAAAGAATAAAACCTTAAAAATATTTTACTGAAAGAATAAAACAAGATTTCAGAGGGAGACTGATGATACACAAGTGTTTCAGTGGCATACGTAAATCTCAGCAAATTTCTTAATGCATTCACTAAAAGTTTGAGACCAAGAATCCCTTTATCTTTTCTCCACAATTCATTGGTGAAAGTGACTCGTTCGTGTGATGAAGTTTCCCTTTCACATCACAAGACTGTCATGTACTGATTTGAATCCACAACAATTAATTGTGAGTGTTTATTTACCTGAAAGATTCTCGGATCCTGATGATTACTGGGTATAGCTGAGTCCTGGAGAATGTGGATATTTAATGGTACCTGTTGGATAATGATAAATTATGTTATTATTTAAGCTAGTTGAATGTTAATATTAATACTTCATGTACAGGATGGGCCATTTATATGGATACATCTTAATAAAATGGGAAAGGTTGGTGATATTAACTTCCTGTTTGTGGCACATTATTATGGGGGGGGGGTGGTCTTTTCAAGATGGGTGGTGACCATGGCGGCCATTTTGAAGTCGGACATTTTGGATCCAACTTTTGTTTTTTCAATGGGAAGAGGGTCATGTGACACATCAAACAATGCTGCTCTTGGTTTTAATGTAATTTTATTCTTTCATGAGTTATTTACAAGTTTCTGACCACTTATAAAATGTGTTCAAAGTGCTGCCCATTGTGTTGGATTGTCAGTGCAACCCTCTTCTCCCACTCTTCACACACTGATAGCAACACCGCAGGAGAAATGCTAGCACAGGCTTCCAGTGTCCGTAGTTTCAGGTGGAATCAGAAGGAGGGGGCAGAGTGGCCGTCTAAGCCAGTGTCAGAGGGGATTATTCTAGAGTTTGGTTGAAGTCAATGGAGTAGATGCTAGAAGTAGCTTTGGTCTCATCTACACATATGTAAATATTCTCTTTTGTATGTCATGTGATTAAAAGACCAGCACGGGGAACTGGCAAACTTTGTCCTGTGTGTCACTTGGAGCAACACCAGACTACACTCACCATTCCTACAGTGAGCTGGAACACATCAGGATGCTACTTGTTGTGGGTCAGATTTTTAAATTTGGAAAATTCTAGGCTGAAATCCTCTCATTTTGTGAAGAGATTCATCAGTCATTTTATTAAATGATTTTTCTTCATCTTGAATGAGATATTGCTGTTATGTAACACCTAATACCCTGGATTTAACTAAAATTCTTTATTAAACCTATTTAAACATAAAGTTAGCTCTACATCTTATAAAGTCAGTTACAGATTTCCAAGCCTTGGTTGTGGTCAGGAGAGATACACAGGTATTCTGCCATGCCCTTCAGGAATGATGAACAAAATGTTGCTATACCTCATGCTCCTGTTTGGCACACATGGGTGGTGCAAAACCAAACTAGTGTTCAGTGGGTGACAAGCCCAGAGAAGAATGCCAGAAAGTGTAGTACATGTTCTGTTTCTTTTTGACAGATTGGAAATTTGTGCAGTGCACAAACTTGGATGCCTTGGTGCAATGGTCAACTAAAATCAGGCTGGTAATGTCCAGCAGAATTTGGGACCATGGGCACACAGGGACAGGCAGAGGACTGAGGAATCCTTGGGGCTGTGACCTGGGTCCCTTATTGTGTGCACATACATCACATGATTGAATGAATGTGCAAAGGGCTTACAACTGGATTGTGTACTTCCCCACCAGTTTTCAGAGTATGACCTCACCAGTCAGTGACCTCCCCTGTGTCTGCGTGGGTTTCCTCCGAGTGACTGTCTGTGAGGAGTGTGGTGTGTTCTCTCTGTGTCTGTGTGGGTTTCCTCCGGGTGACTGTCTGTGAGGAGTGTGGTGTGTTCTCTCTGTGTCTGTGTGGGTTTCCTCCGAGTGACTGTCTGTGAGGAGTGTGGTGTGTTCTCCTTGTGTCTGTGTGGGTTTCCTCCGGGTGACTGTCTGTGAGGAGTGTGGTGTGTACTCCCTGTGTCTGTGTGGGTTTCCTCCAGGTGACTGTCTGTGAGGAGTGTGGTGTGTACTCCCTGTGTCTGCGTGGGTTTCCTCCGGGTGACTGTCTGTGAGGAGTGTGGTGTGTTCTCCCTGTGTCTGCGTGGGTTTCCTCCGGGTGACTGTCTGTGAGGAGTGTGGTGTGTACTCCCTGTGTCTGTGTGGGTTTCCTCCTGGTGACTGTCTGTGAGGAGTGTGGTGTGTTCTCCCTGTGTCTGCGTGGGTTTCCTCCGGGTGACTGTCTGTGAGGAGTGTGGTGTGTTCTCCCTGTGTCTGCGTGGGTTTCCTCCGGGTGATTGTCTGTGAGGAGTGTGGTGTGTACTCCCTGTTTCTGCGTGGGTTTCCTCCAGGTCACTGTCTGTGAGGAGTGTGGTGTGTTCTCCCTGTGTCTGTGTGGGTTTCCTCCGGGTGACTGTCTGTGAGGAGTGTGGTGTGTACTCCCTGTGTCTGTGTGGGTTTCCTCCAGGTGACTGTCTGTGAGGAGTGTGGTGTGTTCTCCCTGTGTCTGCGTGGGTTTCCTCCGGGTGTCTGTCTGTGAGGAGTGTGGTGTGTACTCCCTGTGTCTGTGTGGGTTTCCTCCTGGTGACTGTCTGTGAGGAGTGTGGTGTGTTCTCCCTGTGTCTGCGTGGGTTTCCTCCGGGTGACTGTCTGTGAGGAGTGTGGTGTGTTCTCCCTGTGTCTGCGTGGGTTTCCTCCGGGTGATTGTCTGTGAGGAGTGTGGTGTGTACTCCCTGTTTCTGCGTGGGTTTCCTCCAGGTCACTGTCTGTGAGGAGTGTGGTGTGTTCTCCCTGTGTCTGTGTGGGTTTCCTCCGGGTGACTGTGAGGAGTGTGGTGTGTTCTCTCTGTGTCTGCGTGGGTTTCCTCCGGGTGACTGTCTGTGAGGAGTGTGGTGTGTTCTCTCTGTGTCTGAGTGGGTTTCCTCCGGGTGCTCCAGTTTCCTCCCACGCTCCAAAAACACACGTTGCAAGGTGGATTGGTGACTCAAAAGTGTACGTAGGTGTAAGTGTGTGTGTGTGTGTCGCCCTGTGAAGGACTGGCGCCCCCTCCAGGGTGTGTTCCTGCTTTGTGCCCAATGATTCTGTGTAGACTCCGGACCCACCGCCGCCCTGAACTGGATAAGTGTCACCGATAATAAATGAATGAGTGTTGATTTAACACTGGTGAATTTACTGTGTAATGATTTTGCCATGTACTAAACAAACACACACACAACAGAAATTTGACACACCAGACATTTTGAGATATTGTCCACACTGTTAAATACTGCAGTATACAGTGCTATTGTTATAGCACACAAACCTACCACTTACACTTAAATGTATTTTTTAGCATGTTTTAATACTGAATCTACATCTTTGTTGAGAAAAAGTCATAATTTGAAGTATATGTGTGTTTTATTCCAGGTAAATGGATACCTGAGAGAAATCCTAGCTCAAGAACAGACAGGAAGAAATGCACTTGAAGCTAAACCTGCAGCTCTAAAGGTGAGTGCAAGGCTGATATTGTTTCCAGTGAAGTTTAAAAGAATCATCAAATCAAAAATATCACAAAAAATGCAAAAATGTCTTCACAAAAAATACATTTACAGATTAAAAAAAAGTAATTTCAGTTACTATATGTTCATTATTTGAAGTTTATGACACACTTTTAAGTCATTTGTTTGTCCAGCCCTTCATCATCAGTTCAGTTCTTTAGGGAGTGTCTTATTACTCAACAGCACTGTTTGGACAAACACACCTTTGTTTACAGTACATTTGGAAAAACAAATAAGTTCTTTGTAGAAACCAGATGATGTTTGTACTCTTAGCATTTGTCATTAGTGTAAATTCTCACTCGATTTTCCAGCTTCGTTTAATAGCAGTGAACCAGGCTTTAGAATGAATTTTAATGATTTGAGGCTCATCTCCAAGGAGATTTGAGCTTTAAAAACTAGGCGTTTACAATTATGGATTTTACTGTAGCTCCTTAAATGGCCGTGCTCCCACCAGTCAGTCCAAGGTGTTATTACACACTCCTCTCACCTAAGAACAGCCACCAGTTTGCATTAGAATCATGGTAGTTACTAAATAATCATTTTTAGTTTGTAATAAAGCTGGACATTAAGAGTTTAAATGTTTTATAGTTAATCACTATGGTTAATTATCCAGTTAAAGTTAAGACTGAACGGTTCCTTTATTCCTTTGATCTAAACAGTTTTCTTAAGTCTTCTTAAAGACCCTGGTACATAAACACGTTTCCAAACGCATACGTACAAATGAGATTATTTTATAGGATAAACTTGTCTCTTTTTGTCATTTAAAAGCCTTAACCACAGTTTTAATTGGTGAGTATTTGGCATTTCTACAAAAAACTTCAAAATGCCAGCAATAACATTAAAGTCTTTCAGAATAGAAACTTATAGTCAAAGTATTTTTACAGAGATGTGATTAAAAAGTCTTATAACTAACAGAATTAACCGTTTCCTCAGGGAAGCTCTTACCTGATGCTCCTGTAAGTTCTCTTCTGAATATGAGCTGCAGATTCACTCGTATTAATTTGTAAAAACTGAAAGTACTTACGCTGTTACACTGAACCTTGGATCTCTTTATGAGAAAGTAGTTGCCTTATCTCAGAGCTTCCTACAATAAGACTTCCTGAACCCTCCCAGAAGAGTCAGACAAAGTCCTACCCCTTTAGAAACAACATGGAATACTTGTTTTTTTTACATTTCTTGCTGTTTTCTGTAATGATTTTTGGGTTAAAATCCCAGTGATACTTTAACATCACAGCAACCATTTTATAACTTGTATTTCAGCAATTTGTTTTTGAATTGGGATCAGAGACGGGTCGAATGTAACACACTACAGCTTTTGAGTTGCAAAAAAGTTAGGAACACACCATTTAGAAACATGTTTTTAAAATAAGCGTTTCTGTGGTGTGTATGTCCTCACCAAGCACACAGTCATTCTGAAAATGAGGTGTCACACACACACACACACACACACACACATTCACAAAATGTCATGTGACTGTATGCAGGATGTTCAGTAAAAGTCACTCAGGGGTGTCATTATTTAAAGTGAAGGATGATGCTGTTTATGGAACTTTCCAGACCTTTATAAAGGGTTTGTGACACCTATGTCACCATGGGCTCTTATGGGTTAAATGCAGGCACCATCGTAATCTTCTAAAAAGCTGTACATTGGTGCTGTGAACTGGTTTAGAACTAATTCAGATTGGCTTTAGGTTTCATTCTAAAATGACTATGATGTGCTCAAAGGTGTTGTTTGTTAGAATCTTCATTAGCAGTGTGTCGTCTGTGATAACGGTTACACTGTGATAGTGGACGTTAACCCAGGACAATGTAAGTCATGTTAAAGCAGGGTTAGGAGCCAGTCTATGGGGCAGGAGACCAACAGAGCGTAATTAGCCCAATTCTGTCTGTGAGGCCGTTAATAACGAGGCCTGTTGTTTATGTTCTTAAACACGTCCTGCTGTACACTGTAAAGTAAGACCGATGGATCCTGCGAAGGGGAAATGATGTGCTTAGAATTTGGGTCATGCCCTTAGCCAAAATAAACAGTGACAATATCCATGAGCTTGGATCAGCTCTAGACTTGTGCCAGGTCCAGTCTGTGTCCTGAAGTAAACACTTCGTATTCAAATGCTTTTCCAGAGTTACTTTATCAAGAATTATTATTATTAATGAACAGGGCCTTTCTGTCGATAAGCACTTGTCCAATGTCATACTTATTCCACAAACACGCCCTGGAGGGGGCGCCAGTCCACACACACACACATTCTTTTGAGTCTCCAATCCACCTACCACCGTGTGTTTTTATTAGAGAGAGAGAGAAAGAGGAGAGAATATTAAGTGTGATGCTCTTGCAACCCTCCCACAAACATAAACCCCACTGTTCACAGCTCAGGATGGTGAGGTTAGGGTTAAATGATATACCCCCTGACCTCTGTGTCTCTCTCTCTCATTCCTACAGGTAGAGAGCTAGTGAGGATGTGTTTGTACACGTACTAATCATTGTGTTATTCCGTGACCCACCCAGGCGCGGTACAAGAGGGAGGACTCCAAGTCTCAGTCTGCGCTCTGTCTCCCCTTAGTGGACAACCTACTGAAGGACAACACAGATGGCTGTGTTCTTGCGGCACTGCTGCATTTCTACTGTCCCACCGCAGTGCCACTGGAAGGTAATGCTGCAGTTATACAGTCCATCTATTCATCTGAAGTGTGACCAGACCTCGCCACTCTGCGTAGATTAGTCAGAGTATTAAAACGGCCTCCTGGTTTCACACTTAGTTAGTGAGCATTGTTTAAACTGGATTTATAAGAAAAGCAACTTGTGGGTCACTGAGGGCGGAGTCGAGGAAGGAAGTGTGTGTGTGTGTGTGTGTAGAAAGAGTCAGAGAGAAACAAGAAAGAATAGAAGGAAAGGAGAAGGAGAGAGCCTTTCTTTCAAATATAAACACCTCCTCCTCGTGTAACTCCAGCATTTCTCTCTATTCCCCTCTTCTGGCCCACTCCGACAAAACAGGCTGTGTTTTCATTGGCTGGTTGTGTTCTCTGTTCCCGCCCCCGTGTAGATATCTGCATTAAGGAGACGATGTCACTGGCTGACAGCCTCTACAACCTCCAGCTGATCCAGGGCTTCTGCAGAGAGAATCTGAACAACTGCTGCCACTTCACTCTGGAGGACATGCTCTACGCCTCCATCTCCATCAAGGTGAAGTCTGAAGGGATCCACAGCTTTTTCTGTTTGTTAAAGACTGAGTTTGAGAAGGTTTTTTTAAACTTGTTTGTGGTGAAGTAGTGTTTTGTCTGAGAGCAGAGTTATTGTTACACTTATATAGCGCCTTTCTAGACACCCAAGGACGCTTTACAATCCACACTGCTCAGAACACTCAATTCACACACACACACAGGTGAGAAGCGGCAGCCAAATGCGCACAGCGTACTCTAGGCTTTCACCCAGGACAGAGCGCCAATCCATATCTGGGTACACACTCATTCACTCACAAACCAGGACAGTTATTAGACAGAAGCCAATTCACCTACCCTCCATGTTTTTGGACTGTGGGAGAAAACAGGAGACACAGGGAGTCACAGGGAGAACATGGAAACTCCACCCAGATGGGACTTGAACCCAACGTGCTAACCACTAAGCCACCGAAGTGCACTGCTTTGTAGCTGAGAGACTCTCTGTTTACCTCAGTTTCCCTGCGTTAGGCTGTGGTTTATTACTTAGTTTGATTAGTTTTTTAGTTTTAAAAGTACTTTACTTTACGACACACTGCATGAGGATCTCTGGCATGGTGTGTTTTATAAAGGAATGCTGTAGTGTCCTGGGAGTGTGCTGTAGTAACGTTTCTCTGTTTCCTCCTCTGACGGCTCTGAATCACTGGCTTTGTTTTCATTAGTAAATTACACAGACACTTTGAGAACTGAGAGTTATCCTTATCCTTCTGTGATCAGCTTTGACCCAGTGTCATTATCAGCACCAGAAACGGTAAAGATGGATTTTCCCGGCTTCACTTACCTCATGTCTTTGTTGTTTGTTTGTGTTGCTGTTTATTTTCCAGAGGAACAGAGTCTGCTGCTTGAAATGGACTCTGTGTGGGTTTGTAGAAGAGAGAATGTCGTGGGAGGGAGTGATGACTAGCTCTTTGTTTTAAATCTGACCGTTAGGAAGAACTGAATCATGAGGAAAGTGTGTGTGTTGGTATTTGAGGAAGTCAGGGAGAGGGAGAGAGAGGGAGGGAGGGAGGGAGGAGAGAGAGTGAGAGAGGGAGGGAGGAGAGAGAGGGAGAGTGTGAGAGAGAGGGAAGAAGGGAGAGAGAGGGAGGGAAGAAGGGGGAGAGGGAGGGAAGAAGAGAGAGAGGGAGGGAAGAAGGGGGAGAGGGAGGGAAGAAGGGAGAGAGAGACAGAGTGAGAGAGAGTGAGAGAGAGAGGGAGGGAAGAAGGGAGAGAGAGAGAGAGAGGGAGGGAAGAAGGGAGAGAGAGTGAGAGAGAGAGTGAGAGGGAGGGAAGAAGGGGGAGAGAGAGAGAGGGAGGGAAGAAGGGAGAGAGAGAGAGAGAGACAGAGAGAGTGAGAGAGGGAGGGAAGAAGGGAGAGAGAGAGTGAGTGAGAGAGAGAGAGGGAGAGAAGAAGGGAGAGAGAGAGTGAGAGAGGGAGGGAAGAAGGGAGAGACAGAGAGGGAGGGAGGTGTGTAGAGTGATGAGAATGATTGGTACAGTGTGGTTTTATGACGTTAATATAACAGTTATATGTTAGTGATTTGTTGACTGAAGACACTTAAACTCGTCTTATATTTATCTTCTATCTTCTCGACGCCACAGTGATAGAGGTTCTACAGACAGTAGGAGGCAGAGCTCTGAATACATCCTTATGGTTTTTAGTAGAACCCCTGTGATTGTACATTTCAACGGTGTGAATGAAACCTTTCTATTGGTTTGTGGTCCCAGGTGAAACTCAGCTATTTCTCACACACCATTTTCAGGCCGTTCCCCGAGAGAGGAGCTCCACTGCAGTTTCTCGGAGTGTAACCTGAGACATTCTTCACTAGTCTCAGTCAGACACACAGTCAAATGTTGACACGTTTTTAGGAGAAAATAAATGCACATTCTTCACAGAGAACTTCTGACAATCGCTTTATATTTATTTAAGTGTAATATATTTTATACTTAATCTTATCAGCATGGTTCATGTTTAGTTTTTTTAATTGTTAACTCAGCAGTTAATTAGAACCTGTGCTGTAAACCTGAGAGGACACTGCCTTATTTATGTTTGTCCTGAAGAATTACTGGTATTTTCAATGAGAGAGAGAGAGAGAGAGAGAGAGAGAGAGAGCGACAGACAGACAGACAGACAGACAGAGAGTGAGAGAGAGAGACAGACAGGGAGAGAGAGAGAGACAGAGAGTGAGAGAGAGAGAGAGAGAGAGACAGACAGAGAGAGAGAGAGACAGAGAGACAGGGAGAGAGAGAGAGAGAGAGACAGACAGGGAGAGAGAGAGAGAGAGAGAGACAGACAGACAGAGAGACAGAGAGAGAGACAGGGAGAGAGAGAGAGAGAGAGAGACAGACAGGGAGAGAGAGAGAGAGAGACAGAGAGTGAGAGAGAGAGAGACAGACAGAGAGAGACAGGGAGAGAGAGAGACAGACAGAGAGAGACAGGGAGAGAGAGAGACAGAGAGAGAGAGAGAGACAGGGAGAGAGAGAGACAGAGAGAGAGAGAGACAGAGTGAGAGAGAGAGAGAGAGAGACAGGGAGAGAGAGAGAGAGAGAGAGAGACAGGGAGAGAGTGTGTGAGAGAGAGTAATGTATTGTAATGGTGTCAGGGAGAGCTGAGTGCTGGTGTTGTGTAATCATCTGAAAGGCAGCAGTGGACTGGGGCTGTTGTGGGGGGGAGTGAAGATGAGCAGCGAGATACAGACACAAGGCAGACACAGTGTTTGTTTGGTATGTGTCTGTGTGCATTAAGTGTGTTAAAAACATCGAGGCCATTGAGGTCTCTGCTCTAAATCACCCCTAAAGTGTTCTATCGGGCGTTGGTCAGGACTCGGTGCGGGTCGAGTTCTTCCAAACTCACTCATCAAGGCCTTTATGGACCTTTATTAGAGCCAGGCCTCGTCCGACATCAGCCTCTGACCTCACTGCGCTTCTGAAAGAATGGTCAAAATTCCCATGAACTCGCTCCTACACCGTCCCAGGAGCCGAAGCTGTTAGAGCTGCAGAGTGTGGGCCGACATCACGTTTAACCCTGTGGATTAAAGAAGGAGACGTTACGTGTGAAACAGCTGCCCCTGGAGCCCCTGACTCTAATGATTTAGAAAGAGGAGTGAATATTTAGGCAATGCAGTGTTTATGGAGAAGAAAGAGGAGCAAGCGAAACAGCTACAACCCAGAGCTCCTGGGACAGGGGACACTGAGGCTGTGTTGTTTGATCTTTGTAGTATTTTGACCAAATCCTGTCTTATAGATGTTACACTAAGAGTCCGGGCTGTTGAACAAGGGCCAGTGCTGATACAGAGGGACAACTAAACGTAGTATAGTGCAGTCCACAGCGTGTGGTCAGAGCTGAAACCCAGAAAGAAAGGAGGTAAGCGCAGTACGGAATGCTCTTAGATTAATTACTACAACCCCTTCTCTCTGACTGAATGTACCACACCTTAAAGAGTTAAATTAGAGTCACACATCGTGAATAATGTTAATATTTCACCCCCCACTGATAGAGACTTTCAGTTGTGGGATTTAACCACGTGTTTGTTCCTTTTCTTTCAGATTATTAATAAATAAATTAATATCTTGACGTTTGTGACGTCTGCGTGTGGAGTTCTTTCTCCTTGAACATGTCAAAAGAGCAGATGCCAGTCTTGGGCCTTGTGTCTGAGAGAAGGAGATAAGGAGAGAAAAGGGAGGGGTGGGAGATAGAAGCGAGAGAAAGGGAGGAGGGTGTTAACTGAGAGAGAGAGAGAGAGGGTTGAGGGCTCTGTTGGCTCTGAATGCTCTTGTGTTTGCCACAAAAACTACATCTGAATCTTAACCAGCTGCTCTTTGTGCCTCAGAACAAGACTCTGGAGCTCTAACGGACAGAGGACAGAGGGAGCAGACAACAGTCATGTGCCATTTTTAGTTTAGAGCTCTCAGTGTATTCCTTAAATGCCCTTTTTGATCATTTCAGTGTGTGTGTGTGTGTGTGTGTGTGTGTGTATGGCAGAAGTAGATAGAGCATGCCTTTCTTAAACAGAGCCAGATTGTACCAGATCATTATGTAAGAGTTTTCAGAAGCGTTTGGAGCAGAACACGGACACCTTGTGGTCATGGGATGGAACTACATTACAGCACATTTTTAACACATTGTTTTAATCTTATTGCACCTCACACTTCTCCTCTGCTCTGTTTAGTAACTAAAATTCACTCACGAGTCCTTCTTTGAAGCACCTTTTATTCAAGAACACAAAAGATAAATTGTTAGCATTTTATTTGAACAGTACTTTTGTTTTTCAATGTTTTTGACACATGCCCCACCTCCAGAAACGTTGGGCTGCTCATCATTTAGACCCCACATTATGTGTGCGCCAGTGACATGATTGTGTTTGAGGCTGAGTCTTTCAGGAATAAAGATGTGGAGAGGTACACCACTCTGTGAAAGACTATTTGCACTGAAACAAAATCAGGAACAACAGTTCTTAACCTGAAATAGTAAAGAACCTGAGGATTCCTTCACCTGTGCTACACACTGTCAGTATAAGAGTCAGAGTTAGATATCCACTGTGTTTAAGGAATGTCTTCTCTCCTCTCTTTCAAACCGCTTCATGCTTTTGTTGGTTTGTTTTTCTGTGTGTTTTAGAGTAACTACCTTGTGTTTATGGCAGAGCTGTTCTGGTGGTGTGAAGTGGTCAAACCTTCTTTTGTTCAGCCTCGAAAACTTGAAACCAAAGGTAAGTGTGGATCTAATGTTCTCTTGTGTAACTCTACACCAGTCCTCTGTCACCAGCCCAGTTCATCTCTTCTGTTCTGCCTGGTTTAGCCTTTCAGAATAAGACAGAAAATTCATAATCACTGCGTAATTAGTTCTGAGGGTTCTCCCTGTGTCTGCGTGGGTTTCCTCCGGGTGACTGTCTGTGAGGAGTGTGGTGTGTTCTTCCTGTGTCTGTGTGGGTTTCCTCCGGGTGACTGTCTGTGAGGAGTGTGGTGTGTTCTCTCTGTGTCTGCGTGGGTTTCCTCCGGGTGACTGTCTGTGAGGAGCGTGTAAGTGAATATGTGTGTGTGTGTGTCGCCCTGTGACGGACTAGCTCCCTATTCAAGGTTGTGTTCCTGCCTTGAACTGGATAAGCGCACTTCATATACAGCCACTACATAGCCTGCCTTCTGGGGCTGAATCAGAATAGGGATGTGACTGTTTCTTTATGTTGATAATAAGCCTCTAAATGTCCTTGTGTTTTCAGTATCTGATGCAGTTCATCCAACAAAAATGGCTCCCATAACCAAACCCAACCTGATACACAGAGCAGCCAGCCCTGACCAACACAGGTGTGTTTTTCTCCTCTTTCTGGATTGTCTGTAGAATTTTGTATGACAGCAGTTAGCATAACATCTGTAGACATTCTTTTTAATTACGTAATGCACCTTAAATAAATGAATAAAAAAGCATTGCCTGAATTATGGAATGCTCTGGGGCCCTTACACATGAGTTCATCAAACCAAATGCCAAGCATAAGGAAAGGTAAGCTCCCTGTTCTCTGGAATGACCTTCAAATAATATCTTCGCGAAGGGAAAGATTGGGGTTTGCGCTCTAGAATGAATTTTCCACGTCTTTTGCGTCACAGTGAGCGTGCTCCCGACACCTGGGCTGTCCCAGTTTTTCCCAGACACCTTAAATACGTTGCCTACTGAGATACCTTAATCTGGGGAAATGTTATGGCAGCGGAGTCCGTGCCTACGTAGGGAGCTCAGTGGGGTTTGGGACAGTCCTGTTGTATAGTTTGTGAATCTGAATATTATTTCATTTCGAATCTGAAAATGTATTTATCTTTTTTCATTTCTTTTTTTATAGGTCTCAACCAAACAGAGCCAGCGCAGGTAATTGTTTGTTATTATTCCAGTTCCTCAGCTGGGTTCATTTACAATTTAAAAATGATTGTGATGCAACACTAACCTGTAATATCTGGAATAGAGCCCCTGCTATTGCTACTCTGTGCTTAGCCCTGCAGAAACTGCACTATGTAGCTTCCGGAGGAGGGAAGGAAACAACTACCCCCCCCCCCCTTTATGTCAAGACAGTGCTGTAACAGTAAATTGCCCTCTGCAGCTGTAATGGGAGCCCAGGAGCCAAAACACTCAGTGTTACCTAGTGTCCCTTTGAGGAGATGAAGTCAGGTTAAATAAGGGACGTGCTGTTGTGCGGCGCAGTAGTCACCAGAGACTGGGGGATCTAATAAGCATGGTGTATATGTGCAGTGTAAAATGGTAAGGAATGTATTTGTTTGTTATTGCAGCAGTAATAAAGAGGTCCAACTCCCTGTCGTATGTGGATGGCTGTGTGGGAACATGGCCCAAGGAGAAACGGTCAGTGCTGGGTACCTCTCCGTTTTACAGCTCCCAGTTTAAATTGCAGACGTTAGAACACCATAATAAAAGTGTTGCTGGTGTGTGTTAGCTCCTAGTTAAAGCATCGTTCAGTTGAGTCGCTTGAGTAAGGCTTCAGATCTTTATCATCTTCAGACGTGTGACAGCTTTTGTTAAATTTAGTTTCGTGAATTCAGCATAAAAACATAGGATTAATGATATAGTTCTAAATACTCCGTGTGAATGTCATAATAAATATGAAACATGGCTCATTTCACCACGTAAGACCTCGATTATTACATCATATACACTTCTGCAAACACAGTAGCTCTTATAAGATCTGCTCGGACCAAGGCACAGATCTTAGGTTAAATGAGTCACATGTGTCTCCAGTTCTCGGCCAAATCTGTGGCAACTGTAGTTACAAACAAGAATATTCTCCCCTACAATCCCTCTAAGAAACGTTGTTTAAAGTAACTGAGGAAATGGCTTCTCTCACAAAGGCATTTACTCTTTTCCTCTCACTCTGTGGCAGATCTTCAGCCCATGGCATCTCCTTTGAGATCTCGTTTGATGATCCTGTGGCTAGTCCACCTGGCCATGGCCTGAGTCGGTCTGCAAGCTCAGACGGCCTGGGGTTCAAGTTTCACCCTGCAGGGCGAGGCATGCGGAGAAACCTCTCTGTCCAGCCTGTTAATGGGAGCACACACCCACTGCGAGAGGAAGAGCATGAAGAAGCATCACAAGATACTTCCTTCAGGTCTTGTGTTGAGTCTTTTTGAGCCTCAGAAAACATTTAACTTTGAGAACCTGACTTGTTTCTACACTCACTGTCCATTTATCAGCTCCACTGTTCACACAGGAGCACGCTGTAGTTCTACACTTACACACTGTGGTCCATCTGTTGCTCTGTATACATTGTTACCCCCCCTCTCCCCCTGTTCCTCAGCGCTCAGGACCCCCACAGAGCAGGTGTGACGTGGTGGTGGATCATTCTCAGCGCTGCAGTGACACTGACGTGGTGGTGGTGTGTTAGTGTGTGTTGTGCTGGTGTAGAGTGAATCAGACACAGCAGTGCTGCTGGAGTTTTTAAACCCCTCAGTGTCTGGACTGAGAACAGTCCACCGACCAAAAACATCCAGCCGACAGCGTCCTGTGTCACTGATGAAGGACTAGAGGACGAGCGACACACACTGTGCAGCGACAGATGAGCTACTGTCTCTGACTCTACATCTACAAGGTGGACCAACGAGGGAGGAGTGTCTCACAGAGTGGACAGAGAGTGGACACAGGGTTTAAAAACTCCAGCAGCACTGCTGTGTCTGATCCACTCTACACCAGCACAACACACACTCACACACCACCACCACGTCAGTGTCACTGCAGCGCTGAGAATGATCCACCACCACATCACACCTGCTCTGTGGGGGTCCTGAGTGCTGAGGAACAGCGTGAAACAGGTGGACTACTACTAAGCTCCTGTGTGGTCAGTGGAGCTGATAAAATGGACAATGAATGTAGCTACAAGAGGTGTTACATGTAATCAGTCAAATGTCTGAACTGATTTCTTTAATTTTCTAGGTATTCTAATGGCATACTTTCAGAGGATCGTAGCCCCCAGCCTTCAACTCCCACCATGGAGGAAGCTCTGAAGATCATCCACGACTCTGAGCGTCCCCACAGCAGCCTTCAGCCCCCTAGTGGGGAAAATGCCTTCTTTCTGCATAGCCTTGACACCTGTGACCAAGACGCCACTGATTCTAACTCTCACACACAAGACCCTGAAGACAGTCTCTCTAAAGCACGGGCTGACGATGCAGAGCTAAATTCTACATCCACGGAAATAGACACCGGGATTCACGTAAGAACTGAAGACATTCAGGACGGACAGGACGAAGATTCCTCGTTAAAGGACTACTCAGACATGGACCAAGACTATGAGGCACGCTCGTGTCCGTTACCTGAGACAGGTGGTGTTTTCAGCCCCGTGCCAAGCCTGCTGGGAGCACGCTCTCTGGCTACAAGCTCTGCCTCCTCCATTGGCTCTGCTCCTGGAGTACGTATGACCAGCTTTGCAGAACAGAAGTTTCGCAAGCTGCACCATGGCGACGGCCGGAGTGGCGGGAACACTCCAGAGAGCGATGCAGGCGGCACACCCCAGGCAGCGATGCCAAGGTCCGTTACTCCCGACGCCAGAAGTCCTGGTCCGGTCACCTCACCCCGAGACCCCTCCAGTCTGCTGGTGTCAGAGATGGTGCAACTGAAGATGAAGCTGGAGGAGAAGCGGCGAGCCATTGAGGCCCAGAAGAAAAAAGTGGAAGCTGCCTTCACACGTCACCGGCAAAGAATGGGCCGCACGGCCTTCCTCAACGTTGTCCGGCGCAAAGGAATCACTCCGCCACTAGGGGGTGACACCAGCAGTGGCGGTGGTCTTGAAGACAGCAAAAAGAAACACACAGAAGCAACCCTTTTGAAAGCAGAGCAGGGCGACTCCCGATTAGAGAGGTGCAAACCGGACGGGGCCCCACTGAGACTGACCCCGGAGGAAGGAGGAGCTGCGGAGGTGTCCGATTTATCAGAATACACACGCTCCATTGAGCGTCTCAACACATCTCTGAGCTTCCTGCAGACTGAGATGCAGAGGCTGGCACAGCAGCAGGAACGCATCATGCACCTTCGTGAGCAGCAGAGCTGGGTGATCTCCCCACCTCACGGGCAGCCACAAACGCAAACGCAGCCATCACCACGGAGACACCCGCTGCGTAGCAGTAGTGCTGTGGGCCGTGGGTCTGTAGGGTCCCTTTCCCCAAATCTATCCTCAACAGGGTCTCCCAGAGCCACGCAACGTTCGCCTGCGCCTATAAAGCGAAAGTCAGCCTCGTTCCACGCCCGGACACCACGCACCCCGCGACCCAATGAGCTGAAGGTCACACAGTTTAGCCGCATGCTGAATACACCACAGTCTGTAGACAGTCTTCCCAGACTTCGCCGATTCTCCCCGAGCCAAACGCAAACCAGCTCTTTCGCGTACCTGGGACATGACGAGGGGCCTCCAAAGAAAGACCTTACAAAAGAGAAGAAAGCAGAGGCAGAAGCTAAAGATACGCAAGCCAAAGCAAACACGGACGCAGACAAGAAAGCAGCTAACGCAAAAGAAGGAGAGGGAACGAAGGAGGAAAAGACGGATAAGGAACCGAGAGTGTCGGGGCCTCCTCAGGAAGCCAGGCTGGTTAAAGCGAAGACAGTGTCACAGGTTCAGTCCCATGTGGTCACAGGGAGTTCAGCAGCGACTGAGACGGATCCAGTGGAGGATCAGGTCCTGAGTAAGAAGGATCTCATTGAGGTTCCTCTCTCTGTGCTGAAGCCTCTAGATGGAGGAAACGAGACTGAGAGCGGGACGGACGTGCATGAGGTGGATCAGAAGATGTGCTGTGGGTTCTTCTACAGGGTATGGGTCATGGTTTTTATTTCGTTCCATTTCGCTGACCACTGACCTCACCGAAGGACCCATTGTTGTCCAGTTTTGGGAAGTGTATGAAAGGCCAGAAACAATTAGCTGGTGTTTTAATCATTTCTGGATTTTAATCTTGGGTTGTGGCACATTACCCACAAACAGGAGGGAGGTGGGTGGGTGACACACACTCAATGATTCCCTCATTAACAAAGATTTAGAGAAAGCATTAATAGTTCTGTTCACATGAATAGATAGATAAGGGCCTTATATACACTGAGAAAAAAATTCAGTTTTTAGAGGTTGTTCAAATTGTAAAATCTTTCATTGAACAGTTTAGAGCTTTATTTATTCATTTATTTATTTTCAAACTAAGAAACAAACAAGTGAATATTCATGTATGTTTCCTGTCTGAACTAGATGTTGCTGTTCCTTAGCCTTTTTCTGTGTTTAGCCTTTCTCTATGTTTAACCTTGCTATGTGTTTCACCCCTTTGTTCTGTATAGTCCTTGTTTAGCTTTTAGTGTTTAGCTTGGTTTAGTGTTTAGCTTTGTTTAGTGTGTAGCTGTGTTTAGCATTTAGCCTTGTTTATTGTGTAGCTGTGTTTAGCATTTAGCCTTGTTTTGTGTTTAGTGTTTAGCCTTGTTTTGTGTTTAGCCTTGTTTTGTGTTTAGTGTTTAGCTTTGTTTAGTGTGTAGCTGTGTTTAGCATTTAGCCTTGTTTATTGTGTAGCTGTGTTTAGCATTTAGCCTTGTTTTGTGTTTAGTGTTTAGCTTGATTTAGTGTTTAGCTTGATTTGGTGTTTAGCTTGGTTTAGTGTTTAGCTTTGTTTAGTGTGTAGCTGTGTTTAGCATTTAGCCTTGTTTAATGTTTAGTGTTTAGCCTTGTTTTGTGTTTAGTGTTTAGCCTTGTTTTGTGTTTAATGTTTAGCCTTGTTTTGTGTTTAGTGTTTAGCCTTGTTTTGTGTTTAGTGTTTAGCCTTGTTTAGTGTTTAGTGCTTAGCCTTGTTTAGTGTTTAGTGTTTAGCCTTGTTTTGTGTTTAGTGTTTAGCCTTGTTTTGTGTTTAGTGCTTAGCCTTGTTTAGTGTTTAGTGTTTAGCCTTGTTTTGTGTTTAGTGCTTAGCCTTGTTTAGTGTTTAGTGTTTAGCCTTGTTTTGTGTTTAGTGTTTAGCCTTGTTTTGTGTTTAGTGTTTAGCCTTGTTTTGTGTTTAGTGCTTAGCCTTGTTTAGTGTTTAGTGTTTAGCCTTGTTTTGTGTTTAGTGTTTAGCCTTGTTTTGTGTTTAGTGCTTAGCCTTGTTTAGTGTTTAGTGTTTAGCCTTGTTTTGTGTTTAGTGCTTAGCCTTGTTTAGTGTTTAGTGTTTAGCCTTGTTTTGTGTTTAGTGTTTAGCCTTGTTTTGTGTTTAGTGTTTAGCCTTGTTTTGTGTTTAGTGCTTAGCCTTGTTTAGTGTTTAGTGTTTAGCCTTGTTTTGTGTTTAGTGTTTAGCCTTGTTTTGTGTTTAGTGTTTAGCCTTGTTTAGTGTTTAGCCTTGTTTAATGGTTACCTTTTGTTTATTGTTAATAAATCTCTCCTGCATATACCTCCCTTACTCCTTGACCACTCCTACACAGCCCCATTATTACAACATCCTGCGCCGTCTTAAACACAAACGAGTCCTGCTAAGTCTGTAACCACAGCAAGGCTATCATCTGTAGGATGTGAACAGATGTGACAGCGTGGGCTGACCTCCAGCGCTTTAATGAGTGGCTCATCCCCATCAGCTCAGTCTGATCTGCTCTTGCTTTAAAAACTCTTCAGCCTCTTTATAAGTTGTCCTTCTGTGTTTGTCAGGCATTTTATTTTTTAGTAAACAAACGTATACAAACGAGCATCTACTTGGTGTGACCCGAGTCCTTTCATTTTTTATGTTGATATACATTTCTTCAGCTGTTACTTCCATCTTTTTTTAACCTTTAAGCCCCACCAGAATTCTACAACCTACTTCATTAACTTCTTTATACAAAACTGTGTCGTATCCCCAGGAGAGACGGCTGTGGCTGATACAGTGCAGATCCGCTACAGATAACAACACATTTAGTCTGCACTGTGTCTGTCTGTCTGCACTGGGACTGTGTTGTAGTCTGTCTGCACTGGGGCTGTGTTTTAGTCTGTCTGTCTGCACTGGGGCTGTGTTGTAGTCTGTCTGTCTGCACTGGGGCTGTGTTGTAGTCTGTCTGTCTGCACTGGGACTGTGTTGTAGTCTGTCTGCACTGGGGCTGTGTTTTAGTCTGTCTGTCTGCACTGGGGCTGTGTTGTAGTCTGTCTGTCTGCACTGGGACTGTGTTGTAGTCTGTCTGTCTGCACTGGGACTGTGTTGTAGTCTGTCTGTCTGTCTGCACTGGGACTGTGTTGTAGTCTGTCTGCACTGGGGCTGTGTTGTAGTCTGTCTGTCTGCACTGGGGCTGTGTTGTAGTCTGTCTGTCTGCACTGGGACTGTGTTGTAGTCTGTCTGTCTGCACTGGGACTGTGTTTTACAGGCTGTCTGTCTGCACTGGGACTGTGTTTTACAGGCTGTCTGTCTGCACTGGGACTGTGTTTTACAGGCTGTCTGTCTGCACTGGGACTGTGTTTTACAGGCTGTCTGTCTGCACTGGGACTTAGTTGTAGTCTGTCTGTCTGCACTGGGACTGTGTTTTACAGGCTGTCTGTCTGCACTGGGACTTAGTTGTAGTCTGTCTGTCTGCACTGGGACTGTGTTTTACAGGCTGTCTGTCTGCACTGGGACTGTGTTTTACAGTCTGTCTGTCTGTCTGCACTGGGACTGTGTTTTACAGGCTGTCTGTCTGCACTGGGACTTAGTTGTAGTCTGTCTGTCTGCACTGGGACTGTGTTTTACAGGCTGTCTGTCTGTCTGCACTGGGACTGTGTTTTACAGGCTGTCTGTCTGCACTGGGACTGTGTTTTACAGTCTGTCTGTCTGTCTGCACTGGGACTGTGTTTTACAGGCTGTCTGTCTGCACTGGGACTGTGTTGTAGTCCTGAGTACACATCCTTTACTCAGAGAATACGTCTGCTTCATATGTTTGAGTACAATTGTGTGCTTTATTTTCTTCATTAATAAGAAGCTAATGATGATTTGAACTGATTGGAAGCGATGGCAGACGTCAGATCCCAGAATCTTTTGGGAAATGTGTTTCTTTAACCTTTTATCGCATTTATTTTACACACAATGTTGAAAAGTTCACCTGAAGTGAGCAAACGTCCCCACTCCGCGTACAGTTAATGACTGATACTGTGCTGAAGTTTGTGTGTGTATTCACTCGTCTGTGTGTTTAATCGTAGTTAGTTTATTACTATAATTAGAGTCAGGGTGTATGTCTGCAGTCTTTGTACATTTTTGAGTTGGTAACATTTCATCGAGCTTTGTGTCTGTTTCTTTGTGCTCAGGACGATCAGAAAGGTGAGGAAGACATTGCTCAGAAGAAGGCAGCTTTGCTGGAGAAGAGGCTGAGGAGAGAGAAAGAGGCTCAAATGAAAAAACAGCAGCAGGAGCAAGAAATGGAGCAAAAGAAGGAAGTGGCCAGGTTGGAGTTCTGAAAATGTTTATCCCCCATTAAAAAAAATGAAATGGTATTAATGACATTTTTAGATTTAAAATGTGTCTCTTCTGTTGTGTTGTAGCTGAGAAATGAAACAGGTTGTTAACATTGTGAAGTCTCCTCCCTCATGTTTGCTCCTGAATCTCACTAGAAATGCGTTTTCATGAAGTCAGTGGAATCCGTTTCAGATTGAAAGCGGAAGAGGAACGTCAGAAGAAAGAGGAGGAGAAGGAGAGACGAGAATACATCAGACATGAGTACTTGAGGAGGAAGCAGCTGAAACTGATGGAGGATATGGACAGCGTCATCAGGCCCCGCACTCCGAGCGTCAAGCAAAAGAAGCCTCGACCCAAGTCTATGCACAGAGACATGACGGAGTCTCCCAAACCCCCTGCACGAACAAACACAGGTACAAACATGGACTCACACGTTTTACACATCTTCAGTACGAACAAACCAATATAACACAGATCCAGGGTCCTGGAGGTTGTGGGTTCGAGTCCCACTCTGAGTGACTGTGAGGAGTGTGGTGTGTTCTCCCTGTGTCTGTGTGGGTTTCCTCCGGGTGACTGTCTGTGAGGAGTGTGGTGTGTTCTCCCTGTGTCTGCGTGGGTTTCCTCCGGGTGACTGTCTGTGAGGAGTGTGGTGTGTTCTCTCTGTGTCTGCGTGGGTTTCCTCCGGGTGACTGTCTGTGAGGAGTGTGGTGTGTTCTCTCTGTGTCTGCATGGGTTTCCTCCGGGTGACTGTCTGTGAGGAGTGTGGTGTGTTCTCTCTGTGTCTGCGTGGGTTTCCTCCGGGTGACTGTCTGTGAGGAGTGTGGTGTGTTCTCTCTGTGTCTGCGTGGGTTTCCTCCGGGTGATTGTCTGTGAGGAGTGTGGTGTGTTCTCTCTGTGTCTGCGTGGGTTTCCTCCGTGTGACTGTCTGTGAGGAGTGTGGTGTGTTCTCTCTGTGTCTGCGTCTGTTTCCTCCGGGTGCTCCGGTTTCCTCCCATGCTCCAAAAAGAGACTCACCCTGGAGACTCAAAAGTGTGCGTAGGTGTGAGTGTGTGAGTGAATGTGTGTGAGTGTGTGTTGCCCTGTGAAGGACTGGCGCCCCCTCCAGGGTGTATTCCCGCCTTGCGCCCAATGACTCCAGGTAGGCTTTGGACCCACCGCCGCCCTGAACTGGATAAGGGTTACAGATAATGAATGAATGGGACTGGAGCTGTGACTGAGACATTACCTGTTGCTACTCTTTTACATTTTTTATTTCCATGAAAATGACATCGTTTTCTCTCTAGGTTCTCGACCTCGTGGCTTCTCAGTCTCCAGCATATCGCTTGCTTCACTTAACCTCGCTGACAACGAGAGCGTCCAATCAGACAAGAGGACGTCCAGGTGAGTGTAGCGTTGTAGGGTCATAGAAGTATCAAAAGGTACAGCTATAACGACTCGATCCAGTAACACTTTATATTAAAGTCAGCCTCTTAACAGTTTATTAACGATCAGCAAGCAGTTAATTAATGATTAAGAAGCAGTTTATATTCTAAGGTCAGTGTGCCGTATAAAGACTGAGGTCTGAAACTACATATGTAGGACATTGGTAAATAAACAGTTAATAATCTATTTAATCATTCTTAAATACATTAAATAAACACACTAATTTACATAAGTATACGAGCTTAAAACAGACATGTGACTAATAAATACGTCTTGTTTTTATTTACTTATTTCTTAATGGATTTTATTTATTGATTCTGATTCTCCGTTAGCGCTCTGAGATTTCCTTGTTATTATTATTAAGTCATGGTTAATTCCTTGTAATGAACTTAAGAGTTCATTAACCGTTAAGAGACAGACTTTAAACTAAAGTGATTGGTGTGTTTCTGTTGTCTCATGGCTGTGAGTTTAACAGTGAGACACCGCTGGTCAAATACACGACTCAGAGAAGAAACGTAAATGTCATAACGTTGTGCACAAATTCTACTTTCTTCTGAGTTCTATGTGAAATTCAACAAATCTACGAACGTCATTAGACTCCCTCTGTTCTCATTTTTCTAAACTCTTCATTGTTTTCCGTCCTGATGTTTCTCTCCTTATTCCTTTTTTCTCAGTTATCTTTGTGACTAATCTCACAGTCTGTGTCTTTGTGTCTGATGTTTTTCCCTGGTTCTCTAACCCCTCTCCTGCGTGCCGTGACAGACGCAGTAAACTGTCACCAGGCAGTCTGTGTTTCTTTTTGACCTCACCCAAAGGGGCCAAGGCCAGGTCAGTTCCCTCAGATCGGACCAGAACACCTCACCGTCGTCGCTTTACGTAACTGATCAATACTGAAAGAAGATTCTGACTAATCTGTTGTAGCAGTAAATCGACAGCTCTGATTCGTTTAGCTTAGTTCTGATGTAATCATGTGTCATTCTATACGTTTATGCACTGAAATGTCCGTTATTAACCCAGGGCTGTCACGATCACAGAAGCCAAAAACACTCCAAACTGAGACCAAAACGATACTCACGGTTCAACAGAGGATTGTGTACTAGAATTTAAGGCTGAAATGTCATTTTATGAGTGTCCTGAGTTCATGGAGATAACATTCATTTCCGTGCTCGTTCTATTGGGATTTTAATGCTATGTTGTCATCAGCCTAATGCAGTTGTCCATTAACCTCCTATGTAGGGCTTTATTGTACGTAGGGCTTTATTGCGATTTGAAGGTTTCCAGCGGCTTATTCTTTATTATCAACGAATCACTAGTTCATCAGATCTTTAAATTGTAATTTATTACTTTGTTTCAATTAATCGTGACAGCCCTCGTTAATACTTAATGCGGTAAACTGAAGCTGCGCTCCGTATTCAGATCATGCAACTCATAACACACTGCTATGTTTCTGTTACGATCTTAAGGGTGTGTGGATGAAATAGGAGGCCGTTTACTTCCTTGGGTCAGTCAACTTCATTTAGAAATGCTCTTGGGAAACACTCTTCCACAGACACTCGACTCAGACTCGCCTCGCTCACTCACTCCCTCCCTCCCTCAGGATGCTGCCTCCGTAGACATCACTGTCATTTGGGACACAGCCGTTGTCTGTCGTTCTGAAGCAGTTTCCGTCACCACTCAAATGCAGAGTTAATGTGGTCTCGTGCTGTTTTTATCGGTTCGGAAAGTGCACATCAACACACACCAGGTCATAAAAACGAATACAGACGTGTGTGAATACAGCACCCCTTCAATCGTAACAGTTCATAGGTCACCTTCGGTGGATCATCTGCTTCCAGATTTCATATGAAGTCCTTCATCATTTGTTTAAAATTCTTTATTTTGCAGCAGCAGATCTGTGATGTGTTCATCTGCTAACCTTCGCTTGCTGTTCCATATTAACCATGTACTAGTTTTTGGTTGAACACTTATGAGTGCTCTTATTTAGTCCTAGTGTTTACACTGCTCCTCTTTGGCTGCGCTTGACTGTGCTGGATTTGAGTTGCCTTTATTTTTAAAAAAAAAACGTGCCTCAACAACTCAGTGCTTTTATCATCCTCCTAAATCCATCTGTGCAGTATTTAAGAGTGTGTGTGTGTGTGTGTGTGTGTGCCTCCACAGGCCAGAATCAGCAGAAGGTCACTTGTCTCCGTGTCAGTCAGTAAGTAGGAATGGGGAGAACTGGGAGAACGAGTCGACATCATCAGCAGCATCTAACACAGAATACACAGGTACACAAATGTGTCTTCCACATTTAACAGTGAACACACACACACTAGTGCACTAGGGGCTGTGAACACACACCCAGAGCAGGGGGAAGTTATCCCCGGTGCCAGGGAGCAGTTGTGGGTTCAGTGCCTTGCTCAAGGGCCCCTCAGCTGTGGATTGAGGAGGAGGACAGTGCTGTTCCTTCACTCTCACCGCCCCCAGTTTTCCTGCTGCTCGTGGGAATAGAACCAACAACCTTTCAGCCCTCAGCCCTCTGCTTTAAACATTAGATCACTGCTTCATTCCGTTCAAAGCAATATTTCACTCTGATGCATGAAGGCAACTGTATGATTTTAAATATAGTTTAAACACTAGAGGAGATTGTAAAAGAGTAAAAAGTATTTATTATTTATTATAGTTTTCAGAGCACTGATGATCTCTTCCGTGTTTCTTAAACAGGCCCAAAGCTTTACAAGGAGCCCAGTGCCAAGTCTAACAAGTACATCATCCAGAACGCTCTGGCCCACTGCTGCCTGGCAGGGAAGGTCAACGAGGGCCAGAAGAACAAGATACTGGAGGTCAGGACAGATCGTCATAATCAGTGCTGTAGAAAGATGTTCCATCTCTCAGCTCCACTGTCCACACAGGAGCACTCTGTAGTTCTACACTTACACACTGTAGTCCAGCTGTTGCTCTGCATACTTCTTTATTCCCATTTCACCGTGCTCTTGGTCGGAGTGGATCTGAATGATACGTGTTATACTTCATTAGTCCTTTATAATAATAATAATATTAATAATAATAAAAACAGTTAATGTCACATCGATCTGATGCAGATTTGCTCTCCCTAGTTCCTTCAGAAAGATCTGAATGTTCCCTTCTCTTCCAGGAAATGGAGAAGACGGACTCGAACAGCTTCCTGATCCTGTTCCGGGATTCGGGTTGCCAGTTCCGTGCGCTTTACACATATTTCCCAGAGACGGAGGAGATCAGCAAGCTGACGGGAATCGGCCCCAAAACAATCACGACCAAGATGATTGAGAACTTGTACAAATACAGCTCAGACAAGAAGCAGTTCTGCCGCATCCCTGCCAAGACCATGTCTGCTAGCATAGACGCCATCACCATCTTCAGCCACCTCTGGCATTACAAGAAACAGAGTACGCCCAAAAAACTGCTCAAATGAGCCCCAGCAAGGAGCAAGCAAACACTCACTGGAGGAGCCAGGCAGGGTTTCAGACACTTGGATGTCATCGTTATTTAGCTCGCTGCTTCAAGAGTGACAGCAACGGCCGGATCATGATCGAATTCCGCTGTTACGCACAGGTTGAATGTCGAGATCAAAGGATGGATAGGAATTCCACGTCATGTGGCAAACCCCACATCAGTTTTAGCTTGTAGCACACATTGTATAGTTTGACCACGTGTGTGTGTGTGTGTATGGGTGTGTGTGTGTGTGTATGGGTGTGTGTGGGTGTGTATGTGTCTGTGCGCCAAATCTAAAGGTTCTAGCATTTGTTTGTGAGAGCCCCAAAGTGTCATAATTATTTAAACTTTTTATTTTAAACATATTCCACTTTAAACTTTCGTGGCCTTACGCTTGAATTGTTTAAAACATATTTCCTTCTTCATGCTCAACACTACACTCTTGATTTTTCTGAACAAGCCAATGACTTATTTAGGGCTAAATGAAGTGCACGTTTGCATTTGTGGAAGAACCACATTATTTTAAACATGGGGCCACGTTCACATCAAACACTTTTTTAAAATATTCTGATGTTTCCTCTCCATGTGCTGCTCTCCAGTTGGTTTGAGCTGGAAACATGAGCTGGAAATGTGTTTACAAAGCCCTAGTGTCATTAAAAAGGTAAAAAAACACATGGTCTGGGTCCAGTAGGCTAGGCTTTCTCTCTCTGCTCACAGCAGAGAAACAGCATCTGGAGGAGCAGAGAGAAAACTAAACATGTAAAATCATGAAAAGAGATGAGGACATTGCTTTATTCCTGCTCCATAGGTGGGTGATATCGACTTGTTTTTGTGGGTTCAGGGTAAACACAGAGCAAAAGTGCAATAAACACTTACAGAACACACACCGCTCCACTTTAAAAGATACAGTCGCTTCTTACTCACACACACTGCTCCACCTTAAAAGATACAGTCGCTTCTTACTCACACACACTGCTCCACCTTAAAAGATAGTCGCTTCTTACTCACACACACTGCTCCACCTTAAAAGATACAGTCGCTTCTTACTCACACACACTGCTCCACCTTAAAAGATACAGTCGCTTCTTACTCACACACACTGCTCCACCTTAAAAGATACAGTCGCTTCTTACTCACACACACCACTCCACCTTAAAAGATACAGTCGCTTCTTACTCACACACACCACTCCACCTTAAAAGATACAGTCGCTTCTTACTCACACACACCACTCCACCTTAAAAGATACAGTCGCTTCTTACTCACACGCACCGCTCCACCTTAAAAGATAGTCGCTTCTTACTCACACACACTGCTCCACCTTAAAAGATACAGTCGCTTCTTACTCACACGCACCGCTCCACCTTAAAAGATACAGTCGCTTCTTACTCACACGCATCGCTCCACCTTAAAAGATACAGTCGCTTCTTACTCACACACACCGCTCCACCTTAAAAGATACAGTCGCTTCTTACTCACACGCACCGCTCCACCTTAAAAGATACAGTCGCTTCTTACTCACACACACCGCTCCACCTTAAAAGATACAGTCGCTTCTTACTCACACGCACCGCTCCACCTTAAAAGATACAGTCGCTTCTTACTCACACGCACCGCTCCACCTTAAAAGATACAGTCGCTTCTTACTCACACGCACCGCTCCACCTTAAAAGATACAGTCGCTTCTTACTCACACGCACCGCTCCACCTTAAAAGATACAGTCGCTTCTTACTCACACGCACCGCTCCACCTTAAAAGATACAGTCACTTCTTACTCACACGCACCGCTCCACCTTAAAAGATACAGTCGCTTCTTACTCACACGCATCGCTCCACCTTAAAAGATACAGTCGCTTCTTACTCACACACACCGCTCCACCTTAAAAGATACAGTCGCTTCTTACTCACACGCACCGCTCCACCTTAAAAGATACAGTCGCTTCTTACTCACACGCACCGCTCCACCTTAAAAGATACAGTCGCTTCTTACTCACACACATCGCTCCACCTTAAAAGATAGTCGCTTCTTACTCACACACACCGCTCCACCTTAAAAGATACAGTCGCTTCTTACTCACACGCATCGCTCCACATTAAAAGATAGTCGCTTCTTACTCACACACACCGCTCCACCTTAAAAGATACAGTCGCTTCTTACTCACACACATCGCTCCACCTTAAAAGATAGTCGCTTCTTACTCACACACACCGCTCCACCTTAAAAGATACAGTCGCTTCTTACTCACACACATCGCTCCACCTTAAAAGATACAGTCGCTTCTTACTCACACACATCGCTCCACCTTAAAAGATAGTCGCTTCTTACTCACACACACCGCTCCACCTTAAAAGATACAGTCGCTTCTTACTCACACGCACCTCTCGACCTTAAAAGATAGTCGCTTCTTACTCACACACACTGCTCCACCTTAAAAGATACAGTCGCTTCTTACTCACACACACTGCTCCACCTTAAAAGATACAGTCGCTTCTTACTCACACGCACCTCTCCACCTTAAAAGATACAGTCGCTTCTTACTCACACACACTGCTCCACCTTAAAAGATACAGTCGCTTCTTACTCACACACACCGCTCCACCTTAAAAGATAGTCGCTTCTTACTCACACAGACCTCTCAACCTTAAAAGATACAGTCGCTTCTTACTCACACACACTGCTCCACCTTAAAAGATACAGTCGCTTCTTACTCACACGCACCGCTCCACCTTAAAAAACGCAGCACTTCTGAACATGAACAAACCAGAGAGAACCACAGTTCCCCAGAATCGCTGATGTTGCCTTTAAACCTAATCTTGGACTAATTTACAAGTTTAAAAATCCTATGAGGTCAAGGCTGAGCAACCAACACCTTAAAGTTTACAGACAGTAATAAATGTATTTGCATTACAACAACACTATTGCTCTTTATTTCTTAGCTCAGATCTCTCTCCGTTAATGGGTCATTGAGGTGTGTGAGCCACCAGTACCCAGAGTTTTTTTTGTCTGAACAGAGTTGGAGTATGGTATCATTCATTTTATGTTTTATTGAACATTTAATTAAAGTCATTAAGAACAAGTGGCATTTACAGTGGCAGCAGACACCACGTGAGGGGAAAGGAAATATATCTAAATACGAGTGTGTGTGGGTGCACATCAAATATCAACAGCACTGTCAATTAATGGCATAAGTGTTCATCACAAACTGATTAGAAAACATCAGTGGCATTCAAACTGACACCAAACATTCATTCATTCATTGTCTGTAAGTCTTTATCCAGTTGAGTGTCGCGGGGGGTCCGATGTTTACAGACAATCAATGAATGAATGTTATAGGGAACATTCAAAGTCTAATCTGGGTTTTAAGAGTCGTATTAATGATGTGTCTTTTTGTCTTACTCTGATTTATTTATATTTTGATAAATGTCTTTAAATTGTTCTGAAAATGATGCATATAACAAATGAGCAGGGTGTGTGTGTGTGTGTGTGTGTGTGTGTGTGTGTATAATAGCCATCATGTACTGAATGCAGAAATCCATTGGCTTCTACATGTCGTTGTATGGCCTTTTGTCAATGAAATGAACACGGACGTAAACGTTTTCGCTGCTGGACTGTAACACTACGTCATTCACACAGACCACACCGTGATGTTTGAGGTGTTAATGTTTATGTAAAGAGAGTGTGTAAAACATACAGATAAACATCTTCTAGAAACACGCCTCGGCTCAGCTGCCGTCTGGACTAGTTTACATCGGCAAGTTAGTATTACACCCAGAACGTATAATAACTGAACATGATATTACGATGCTTCCGTATAGTTGCTGATGCTGAGTAACCTGCTTTATTCGTTTAAATAGAAATGACATTTCCAGGAGCTGTTGCATTTTTACAGGCTTTGTGTCTGATAACGTTTTTTTTTCTTCAGGTTCAAAAGCTTAAAGATGTTTTTATTTTTATTAGCTGAAGAAAATCATCCATTTATTAAAAGCTGTACATATATAGTTTTACATGTTAAGCCTATTTTTAAAGCCATTGAATATTAATGATATTTTTCATATAAACAAGGAAATGCTTTCCACTTGCGAAGTGTTATTGGTAAATGTTGCCTGTGTTGGCCGTGGACGATGCTGCAGTGCATTGAGAGCATTGTGTTGAATCCCTGAACCTTTTCTCTTCAGTTCAGTTCACATTTCCTCTCCTGTTGTCTGTGTGTTTATTATTGACTATGTGCTGTTTGTCGAGTCTTATCTGAACATCTGTTAACCTTCACAAATACAGATTTTCATCCAAGCGCAACTTTGGTGTTGGTATTATTATTATTATTATTATTATTATGTGGCACGGTGGAGCAGCAGTGTCTCTGTCACAGCTCCAGGGTCCTGGAGGTTGTGGGTTCGAGTCCCACTCCAGGTGACTGTCTGTGAGGAGTGTGGTGTGTTCTCCCTGTGTCTGCGTGGGTTTCCTCCGGGTGACTGTCTGTGAGGAGTGTGGTGTGTTCTCCCTGTGTCTGCGTGGGTTTCCTCTGGGTGACTGTCTGTGAGGAGTGTGGTGTGTTCTCCCTGTGTCTGCGTGGGTTTCCTCCGGGTGACTGTCTGTGAGGAGTGTGGTGTGTTCTCCCTGTGTCTGCGTGGGTTTCCTCTGGGTGACTGTCTGTGAGGAGTGTGGTGTGTTCTCCCTGTGTCTGCGTGGGTTTCCTCCGGGTGACTGTCTGTGAGGAGTGTGGTGTGTTCTCCCTGTGTCTGCATGGGTTTCCTCCGGGTGACTGTCTGTGAGGAGTGTGGTGTGTTCTCCCTGTGTCTGCGTGGGTTTCCTCCGGGTGACTGTCTGTGAGGAGTGTGGTGTGTTCTCCCTGTGTCTGCGTGGGTTTCTTCCAGGTGACTGTCTGTGAGGAGTGTGGTGTGTTCTCCCTGTGTCTGCGTGGGTTTCCTCTGGGTGACTGTCTGTGAGGAGTGTGGTGTGTTCTCCCTGTGTCTGCGTGGGTTTCTTCCAGGTGACTGTCTGTGAGGAGTGTGGTGTGTTCTCCCTGTGTCTGCGTGGGTTTCTTCCAGGTGACTGTCTGTGAGGAGTGTGGTGTGTTCTCCCTGTGTCTGCGTGGGTTTCCTCCGGGTGACTGTCTGTGAGGAGTGTGGTGTGTTCTCTCTGTGTCTGCGTGGGTTTCCTCCGGGTGACTGTCTGTGAGGAGTGTGGTGTGTTCTCCCTGTGTCTGCGTGGGTTTCCTCCTGGTGACTGTCTGTGAGGAGTGTGGTGTTTTCTCCCTGTGTCTGCGTGGGTTTCTTCCAGGTGACTGTCTGTGAGGAGTGTGGTGTGTTCTCCCTGTGTCTGCGTGGGTTTCTTCCAGGTGACTGTGAGGAGTGTGGTGTGTTCTCCCTGTGTCTGCGTGGGTTTCCTCTGGGTGACTGTCTGTGAGGAGTGTGGTGTGTTCTCCCTTTGTCTGCGTGGGTTTCCTCCGGGTGACTGTCTGTGAGGAGTGTGGTGTGTTCTCCCTGTGTCTGCGTTGGTTTCCTCCGGGTGACTGTCTGTGAGGAGTGTGGTGTGTTCTCTCTGTGTCTGCGTGGGTTTCCTCCGGGTGACTGTCTGTGAGGAGTGTGGTGTGTTCTCTCTGTGTCTGCGTGGGTTTCCTCCGGGTGACTGTCTGTGAGGAGTGTGGTGTGTTCTCTCTGTGTCTGCGTGGGTTTCCTCTGGGTGACTGTCTGTGAGGAGTGTGGTGTGTTCTCCCTGTGTCTGCGTGGGTTTCCTCCGGGTGACTGTCTGTGAGGAGTGTGGTGTGTTCTCCCTGTGTCTGCGTGTGTTTCTTCCGGGTGACTGTCTGTGAGGAGTGTGGTGTGTTCTCTCTGTGTCTGCGTGGGTTTCCTCCGGGTGACTGTCTGTGAGGAGTGTGGTGTGTTCTCCCTGTGTCTGCGTGGGTTTCCTCCGGGTGACTGTCTGTGAGGAGGGTGGTGTGTTCTCCCCGTGTCTGCGTGGGTTTCCTCTGGGTGACTGTCTGTGAGGAGTGTGGTGTGTTCTCCCTGTGTCTGCGTGGGTTTCCTCTGGGTGACTGTCTGTGAGGAGTGTGGTGTGTTCTCCCTGTGTCTGCGTGGGTTTCCTCCGGGTGACTGTCTGTGAGGAGTGTGGTGTGTTCTCCCTGTGTCTGCGTGGGTTTCCTCTGGGTGACTGTCTGTGAGGAGTGTGGTGTGTTCTCCCTGTGTCTGCGTGGGTTTCCTCCGGGTGACTGTCTGTGAGGAGTGTGGTGTGTTCTCCCTGTGTCTGCATGGGTTTCCTCCGGGTGACTGTCTGTGAGGAGTGTGGTGTGTTCTCCCTGTGTCTGCGTGGGTTTCCTCCGGGTGACTGTCTGTGAGGAGTGTGGTGTGTTCTCCCTGTGTCTGCGTGGGTTTCTTCCAGGTGACTGTCTGTGAGGAGTGTGGTGTGTTCTCCCTGTGTCTGCGTGGGTTTCCTCTGGGTGACTGTCTGTGAGGAGTGTGGTGTGTTCTCCCTGTGTCTGCGTGGGTTTCTTCCAGGTGACTGTCTGTGAGGAGTGTGGTGTGTTCTCCCTGTGTCTGCGTGGGTTTCTTCCAGGTGACTGTCTGTGAGGAGTGTGGTGTGTTCTCCCTGTGTCTGCGTGGGTTTCCTCCGGGTGACTGTCTGTGAGGAGTGTGGTGTGTTCTCTCTGTGTCTGCGTGGGTTTCCTCCGGGTGACTGTCTGTGAGGAGTGTGGTGTGTTCTCCCTGTGTCTGCGTGGGTTTCCTCCTGGTGACTGTCTGTGAGGAGTGTGGTGTTTTCTCCCTGTGTCTGCGTGGGTTTCTTCCAGGTGACTGTCTGTGAGGAGTGTGGTGTGTTCTCCCTGTGTCTGCGTGGGTTTCTTCCAGGTGACTGTCTGTGAGGAGTGTGGTGTGTTCTCCCTGTGTCTGCGTGGGTTTCCTCTGGGTGACTGTCTGTGAGGAGTGTGGTGTGTTCTCCCTGTGTCTGCGTGGGTTTCCTCCGGGTGACTGTCTGTGAGGAGTGTGGTGTGTTCTCCCTGTGTCTGCGTTGGTTTCCTCCGGGTGACTGTCTGTGAGGAGTGTGGTGTGTTCTCTCTGTGTCTGCGTGGGTTTCCTCCGGGTGACTGTCTGTGAGGAGTGTGGTGTGTTCTCTCTGTGTCTGCGTGGGTTTCCTCTGGGTGACTGTCTGTGAGGAGTGTGGTGTGTTCTCCCTGTGTCTGCGTGGGTTTCCTCCGGGTGACTGTCTGTGAGGAGTGTGGTGTGTTCTCCCTGTGTCTGCGTGTGTTTCTTCCGGGTGACTGTCTGTGAGGAGTGTGGTGTGTTCTCTCTGTGTCTGCGTGGGTTTCCTCCGGGTGACTGTCTGTGAGGAGTGTGGTGTGTTCTCCCTGTGTCTGCGTGGGTTTCCTCCGGGTGACTGTCTGTGAGGAGGGTGGTGTGTTCTCCCCGTGTCTGCGTGGGTTTCCTCTGGGTGACTGTCTGTGAGGAGGGTGGTGTGTTCCCACACTCCAAAAACACACGTTGGTAGGTGGATTGGAGACTCAAAAGTGTCCGTAGGTGTGACTGTGTCACCCTGTGAAGGACTGGCGCCCCCTCCAGGGTGTGTTCTTTGTGCCCAGTGATTCCATGTAGACTCTGGACCCTCTGCCACCATGAACTGGATAAGTGTTACAATGAATTAATAAATTATTACACAATGAGTAATGCCTGAATAATTGTATTCACATGCATAGTTTTTTTTCTAGTCTTCCTCTTAGTTTTATCCCAGATATTTGTCCACTAACTCAGCCCAATCTTTTTAAGACATCAACAATGTACAAATTACAAATTGTTCAGTCAGATTGTGTCTGATTCATGTTTTAATACATTTATCTCATTGGATGTGTGGCTTCTGCATAGCAACGGATTGTTGGCCATATTTTTCCCATAGGAATGAAAGGGGGGCAAGCCTCTGATGCCCCAATGATACACAATCACTAGTTTAAACCAACCAACCACATGAGGCTCCACAGCTACCATTCTAGCCACCACCTGAGAACATAGCAACGCCTTGGCAGCTATAGAAACCACTTGTTAAGCCTTAGCAACCAAAATGAATTCCTGTGCAACCGCCCAAACAGCCACCCTAACAACCACCAGGGATACCTTAGCAGCCACCTAAGACACATTAGCTTACTACTTTACATACTTTTAACATGTCACTGTATTTGATAGTTGATCACAGTATGTTTAATTTTGGGTCTTTACCATTTCAGATGAAAGTGGGTGGGACTTTTGTGGCTGCAGTCAATCACAGCGGCACTGGATAAAAATATTTCATGTCAGAACATCCCAGGCCTCTTTTAAACCAGTTTGTTTTTTTCGTGTTCAATCCTCAGTCACCAGTCTTCCTCCAGAAAGGTCATATGGTTACTGTAGGGGCACTAGGAACATCTAAATCACTATATCACCCCCTGGGTGGAGATCAGAGGTTCGAGGTTGTTAGTAACCCCCTCTGTGCTGGGTTTCTTTAAAAATCTTTCTTTTAGGAACTCTGAAGGCCACTGGCCTTGGGTCAGCTTTCTCACCTCAGATTTCAAGGAATCCTCTTTTGTGGAAAATGAGTTGGACCCTGGTGATCTGTCCAGTCTGTTTCTATGGTAACAGTGGGCTGAGTTTTTGGCTAAAACCTTCAATGTGTTTAAAATCAGCCAGAAATCAGAGGAATCTCTACAGAACTGTTGGAGAGCGCTTTATCGGGAAATCGGGGCTAGTTTTATTCACTGCAAATAAAAATGTATCAAATTTGGGTGACGACAAACTGACATCTGGTTCCATTCACCACCACGTGTCTCATCTTTAGGGGAAAATGTGTTAGTCACTGAGTTTTCGTGATAAACGTGGCCTTAAATGTGTTTAACAAATATTCCAAAGAACATCAGAAAAAATCTGGCACTTGTTTAAGGTTATGACTTTTGTCTGGACTCACGTCCCCAAATTGTTATTCTTTTCTCGATATAAGCTCAGGACCAATGAAAAAATCTCTAGGAACTTTATTGGAGATAACAACTTTTATTGAGAGATTCACAAGTGTAAATCCCTATAGCAGTGATTGGTTGTTTTAGATTTTTATATGCGATATACTCTGTTTAATTTGTCTGTTTACATGAATAAGCTTGACCTATTTTGGACATGGGGCGGCACGGTGATGCAGCAGGTAGGTGTCACAGTCACACAGCTCCAGGGTCCTGCAGGTTGTGGGTTTGATTCCCGCTCCGGGTGACTGTCTGTGAGGAGTGTGGTGTGTTCTCTCTGTGTCTGTGTGGGTTTCCTCCGGGTGACTGTGAGGAGTGTGGTGTGTTCTCTCTGTGTCTGCGTGGGTTTCCTCCGGGTGACTGTCTGTGAGGAGTGTGGTGTGTTCTCCCTGTGTCTGTGTGGGTTTCCTCCGGGTGACTGTGAGGAGTGTGGTGTGTTCTCTCTGTGTCTGCGTGGGTTTCCTCCGAGTGACTGTCTGTGAGGAGTGTGGTGTGTTCTCCCTGTGTCTGCGTGGGTTTCCTCCGGGTGACTGTCTGTGAGGAGTGTGGCGTGTTCTCCCTGTGTCTGTGTGGGTTTCCTCCGGGTGACTGTCTGTGAGGAGTGTGGTGTGTTCTCCCTGTGTCTGTGTGGGTTTCCTCCGGGTGACTGTCTGTGAGGGGTGTGGTGTGTTCTCTCTGTGTCTGTGTGGGTTTCCTCTGGGTGACTGTCTGTGAGGAGTGTGGTGTGTTCTCTCTGTGTCTGCGTGGGTTTCCTCCGGGTGACTGTCTGTGAGGAGTGTGGTGTGTTCTCTCTGTGTCTGCGTGGGTTTCTTCTGGGTGACTGTCTGTGAGGAGTGTGGTGTGTTCTCTCTGTGTCTGCGTGGGTTTCTTCCGGGTGACTGTCTGTGAGGAGTGTGGTGTGTTCTCTCTGTGTGTGCGTGGGTTTCCTCCGGGTGACTGTCTGTGAGGAGTGTGGCGTGTTCTCTCTGTGTCTGCGTGGGTTTCCTCCGGGTGCTCCGGTTTCCTCCCACGCTCCAAAAGCACACGTTGGTAGGTGGATTGGAGACTCAAAAGTGTCTGTAGGTGTGAATGTGTGAGTGTGTGTCACACTGTGATAGACTGGCGCCCCCCCCAGGGTGTGTTGCCACCCAACACCGATTAATTCCAGGTAGTCTCTGGACCCACCGCCACCCTAAACTGGATAAGAGCTTACAGACCATGAATGAATAAATACGCATCATTATCAATTAATTACAAGCTGTAAATCTGGAATTTAAGATCTGTTTATATGAAAATCATAGAAACACATCTGTGCCTTATATCCCATAGAAAATACTGTGCTTGGAAACACAGCACTGAATCTCCCCTGTTCAGTGTGAAAGCAGCTAAAAAAAGACTAGGTAATACTTTTAACTTAAAACTACAACTTTAAAATCATTGTGATGCTTACTTTCCTGTAATAGAGAGAATAGAGCCACTATCACAGCTACTGTGCGCTCAGCACTGCAGAAACAGCACTGTGTAACTTGGAGGAGTGTAGGAAACCGTCTCCTCTCTCCTCCTCCTCCACACAGATTTCAGGATGCTGCTGTAAAAGCCAGTTACACCCTGCTACTGTAGAGGACTCCGGGAGCAAAAGCACAGAACTCTTACTCTGTTTTTTTAGACGCAGTGTTAAACTGTAAACACGCCGGGTTAGTTATATCTTAATACTTTAATACTAATATATATTTGTAATATGTGACACAAAACGAAGCTTTTTCCAGAAGGGCGTGGGCGGGGCTTGTTCTTGCTGCTCGGCTCTGATTGGTGGAGCTCTGCGGAGGAAGCTTTCGCCTGACAACCAGCGCAGAGAGAGGGAGGTAACGGCGGCGCATCGACAACAAGAGAGAGAGAAAGAGCGAAGATTAACGGGATTAAAGAACACCCAGGAGCGCGACTGGCAGCACGGCCCCACACCCCCCGGAGCACGGCAGTGTTTTGTGTTTATGTAGACGTCAGGTGAGCTGAGGGCCTATCTGTATGTCCGTTATTCCTGTGTGTGTGTGAAGGCGAGGCTGGGCTGTGTTCACTCCTCCCAGTAAACGTTAGCCGGGCGCTAGTTAGCCTCCTCTCACAGAGGTTAATCTGCGCAGCGCGGACACAGAGGCGTGTTCAGAGAGAGCCGGGATTTCTCCGCTGACTTCAGCGGGCCTGCTGGTGTTTACACGCCTCGGTGCTGCTCGTAAGGTAGGAGTAAGCGCCCTTCTCCGGGGAGCTGAAGCAGGGCTGGGGGAAACGTGAGTAAGCAAACGCACCGGATTACGACTCCTCTCAGCTCCCCTCAGATGGGTGGGACACCCCGGTGCTTGAAGGAAACCTTATAGTCATATCCTGCTAATATTATATGATATTATTTATATACACAGACCACACACAGCCACCTCCTTGTTCCTCCACCCATTTTTCAGCTCCACTCACCTTTATATATGCGTTTTGTGTCACTGTAATCACAGAATGCAGCCCCTCTGTTGTTGGTGCGGGTGGATCAGACACAGCAGTGCTGCTGAAGTTTGTAAACACTGTCCAGCAGCAGGTGAGCTGTGCACAGTTTGGGCTGGTCTTCTGGTCCTACATCAGTGGACCTTGGTGGCTACACGGTTTTAGACGTGGACTGATCTAGGTCCAGCCGTGACACTGAGAATTATAAAACTCCAGCAGCGCTGCTGTGTCTGATCTTCAAACACCAGTGCCCCATGTCAGTGTCAGCAGTCCTGAGGATGATCCCCCACTGTGATAGGTCAGGATCTCTGGTGGGTCCGGTCCAGCGAGGAACAGGGTCCACACACGTCTCCTACACGATGAGCAGAGCTGATAAAGTTGATGTGCTGTTATTGCTCTCGTTTGACTCAGATTTACCTCCTAAGAATGCATTAAGTGACCGTTTTCTACATTAGCCACAAAACTAGTGTACGACGTGCTCAGTTGGGCTCGCACTTTCTCTAAAGCACCACTCATTGCTTCAGAACTCCATTATTGAAGAAGGGATGGAATAGTGATTAGTAAATTAGGATTTCTCATAAAGGACTTTCTCATAAAGTCACGTGAATGATTTGACACAACTCGATACTCCATCAGAGGACGTTTACACATTGACAGAGGCTGTAGGTTGTTGGCCAAAGGAGAACAGAAACCCAGCTAACACCGGTTATCCATTTAGCAGCTCCTCTGAGCTCAGCTCAGCCCGGATCTGTGAAAGAGATTATTCTCAGAGGCAGGGCTCGTACTCGGCTGGAATCGTTCTCATCTCGGCCCTGAGTATTTTTACAAGAGTAATTTTTAATAGAGCTGTATGATCTTTTCAAATAACACAAGCACAAGAAGAAACACATTCTCCCTCCTGTCTCCAAATCTCTATACTTTCTACTTTATCTCTTTCTCTTCCTTTCTCTATTTGTGTGTGTGTGTGTGTCACCCTCTCTCTCCCTCCTGCGCTCTCTCACATTCCTCCTTTCTCTCCTTCTACTCCACTACAGCCTGCCACCATGACGGCAGAGGAGACCATTAATGTAAAGGAGGTGGAGATCATTAAGGTGATCCTGGACTTTCTGAACTCTCGGAAGCTGCACATCAGCATGTTGGCTCTGGAGAAAGAGAGCGGAGTGATAAACGGACTCTACTCGGACGACATGCTCTTCCTCAGGTGTGAGCTGCACTCACCACGTACTGTACTCAGGGTAAAGTTTGAAATGCTGCAGATGTATCTCTGCTGTCCAGGGGTTTTCCATTGGGTTTGTTTTCTTATGAGTGTAGACTAATGCATGGACGGCGTCGGACCTGTTTCATTTCCAACAACGGTTCTCTCTCTGTCTCCATATTAATAATGTAATGAAACTTGGGGGCACTAGGACCTGGGGGAGCTGCTGCTGTTACTGCACGTCCCTTTGACACCGTGGGCTATGGGTCTGTACTGCTTTCTTTACAGAACACACACACTGTGTAAAAGTAAAAACGTTAACCGATGCCTGTTATAATCTGTAATGAACCGAACTGAAAGCCGCTGAGGCACTAGAGGAAACAGCGTTATGTAGCAGAGGAAACCTGGTTACTGATGAAGGTGAAGGACCCAGTTAAAATGTCCCTGTGTTGATGTCCCTGAGTGTCCCTGAGCTGATGTCTAAGTTCTTTCCTGACGATACGACTGTGTACTTTACAGACGCCTGTAGATTATCAGTTAATAGGTGATCACTGCTCAGTTTGTGTTTCTACCTGTAGATGGATGTTCTGTATCTTGTTAAAGACATGTGTGGCTATGAGGCAATTGACATACAATGTAAGGGTTAAATAACCAACAATCAATAGCAAATTCATCTTAGGAACCAAGGAAATCCTCTTAAACTTCTTTAGATTGATTGTTGTTTCCTCCATTCTTCAAAATATATCAGAAATCATCTCATTCCAGGACTGTTTTAACGTTTGTAAAAGATGCTTATTTACATTGTGCCCTCTTCACGTCACAGTGTTGCTCCTGCGTTGTTGTTTTTGTTGCTCTAATACACTGTGGGCCTCATAATGATATGATTAATCAAACTGTTTGTGGACAGTCTTTCTACTGACTGAATTCACCTAATTTAATGTGTACTTAGTTATTGCTGACGTGAGTGTCCCATTGCATCCATTATTATATAATCTCTAAGCACTGGCCAATAACATCCAATAGAACAGGACAGGAGGTAAACAAGGCCACACTTTTCTGTGCCAAGTGTGGTTCCACTGTGTTCTCTGGAGTGGCGGGTTGGAGGGGTTGAATGGGGTTTGTGATCCAACAGCAGCACTCTTCCAGCGCGGAGTACAAACACTAGCCAGTGGATGGATGCTGTTACTGCGCACAGATTTACATATTTCATTAAAGTAGCAGTTTTGTCTTTGACAGGAAACGTTAGAAGTGTTTTAGGAACAAAAAACTATGGCTTCTATCTTTAAAAAAGTGTTACTCGGTTGTAGCTGATTAATTATCCACAGAGTTGTGGGAGGTTAGGGAGGAGTTTAATTTTGAAGGAAGCTTAAAGTGCAGTTTTAGTGAAGGACAAGACTGGTGGTGTGTGTGTGTTGGTGTGTTTGTGTTGGTGTGTGTGTGTGTGTGTGTGTTGGGGTGTGTGTGTGTGTGTCTGTGGCAGTGCTTTTACAATAGCATCCATTCATGCCGTTCACCCTGATCCTGTCACTGGTTGTAGTGTAGAAGGAAACAGAGCTGTGAACAGACACACTGCGGTGTGTGAGGGTATTGTGTGTTTACAGGGAGTGTGTTGCTGAAGCGTTGGGAGTTTGAAGGTTCTCCAAATTCAGAAAATTCCCTGATTGGACGGAATGGCTCATCTCATGTTCCAGTTTAGAACCCCTAAGCTCCTCTTTTTGTGACTTGTGAGGAGTGTTTGAGGCGCCATAATCAGACACGGTGCACCCACAATCGTATTATGTGACATTCATATCATGGACATTTATTTTCTTAATAAAAAGCTTTAAAAAGTAACAAAGCCAAGTGTTTTAAACAAACAAAATGTGTTATTTTATAACTGATTGACTTAAAAAAAAAAATAATAATAATAATTGTGGCATTTGGGAAGGTTTTACTTACCTTTCCAGCTTTAATATCTCAGATGAACTTGTTGGGCTCTAAGTAACCTTTTAGGACTGGTCTGGCAGGTTAGGAACTGTTATGATGAGGTGTCAGCTTATATAACACTTCCAGGGAACAATAAATTCTCTGCAACTTTATATCTAACACTTAGCAGCTGGCTGAGGATCTGAATGTGTCACCAATGTTATGTGATGGCGAGGGACGTTAAAGCTTTAGCCTCTATCACCGTAAATAGTAACTACAGGAGGTCCTCGGGTTACGTCAGAGTTAGGTCCTGAGTTACGATGTTTCGTGGTTACGACACATCTCCCATTTACTGTATAAAGCCTTGTTTCGACGTAAGTGGTTTTGCGTCGTAAACGTCGTAACGTGAACTTCGTGTGTGGTGTGCGCGGCGTGGCGGAAGAATACACGGTTACACGGCTCGGGACCGAGGAGGATAGGATCAGTGCTTACAGTATGTTATTTACGTACAGTATCTACGTATGTTCCGACTTACACCGAAAATCGGTTTACGACGCGATGTAGGAACGGATCAACGTCGTAAGTCGAGGACCCCCTGTACACGAATGAGTCTCGGTGTATTTGTAACGTGTAATTTGTAAATCCAAATTCAAACATTCTCTTACGTTTTACACAAAAATGCTCTGAAACATAGTTTTTCACGTAATGTTTGGACTATTACAAGGCCTTATGTCCTCTTTTCGCTCTCAGGCAGCTCATTCTTGATGGACAGTGGGATGAAGTGCTGCAGTTCATTCAGCCACTGGAATGCATGGACAAATTTGATAAAAAACGGTGAGCTGTGTCTCCTCTACTGTTCTCTTCCTATTTTATTTGACTTACAACATTCATACAACACAGAGTCAGACTCGATTCTAAACATCTGTTGGAGTAATAATGTTATATTAACTCAGTATCCGAGGCACCAGTGTGGCCCTAAAATCATTGTGCGTTCCTATTGTGCTTTGAAGCTTCTGATATTATAAATGAGTTTTAATGTCACGTCAGGTTCCGCTACATAGTGCTGAAGCAGAAGTTTCTGGAAGCTCTATGTGTGAACAATGCTATGTCAGCTGAGGATGAGCCGCAGCATGTGAGTACTACAGCCTACAGAGTTAATAATACTGTTGATGAAGTGTGTCTCTGTGTGATATGATGATAAACCTTTTCTTTTGGGTTGTTAATATTTAACTAAATGTTAAACCCAACAAGTTGATGGAAATTACAGAAGAGTAAATCACAGATTTATGTTGGGCTTTGTCTCTCAGTTCCATAATGCTGGGATCAGACTACACGATATCGCTATCACGACGTTCACCGTGTCCAATCAGAGCTGTAAACTGGTGCCGTGTCTTGGTAAAGAGACCGGGGACTCTACACGTTTGACACGGACCGTTCTTCGTTTGCGTCGTTGCGTGAGTTCAGTTGTCGTTAGGAGGCGGGTCAGAAACTGTCAATCACGATTACAGATGTGTTGTGCATGACGCTGGGGTTTTGTTCTGAAAAGATGAGAAGAAAAGCGAGAGGGGGCCGTTCCACTGACAGCTGCAGCAGGGCCTCCCTCTCCCTCTTCTTCGTGTTTACAGAAGTGAGGCTGACAGCGCTCTGACAGTCTCCTATTGGTCATCATCAGGAACATGGCCCGTGTCAGACTGGGCCAATAGGTCTGACTTTACCTCGGGAGTTGTGGCGTGTGCCGCACTCCACAGCTGCTCCTCGCCCCCGACGCTCAGATTCAGCGGGTAATTTGTCAGATACGACACTATTATGTCGAGATCGGGCTGAGTTTGAGTATTCTGATCCCGGCACTAGACGTACCTACTCATAATTCCCTGCCTGTCATTGCCGTTCTTGCCTTTTGCCTTTTTTTGTCATGGGTTGTGCTGTATTTGGTGTTGTGTCATGTCTTTGTAAAGCACTTTGTGGCTTGTGTCTGTGAAAAGTACTGTATAAACACATTTTACTTACTTATTTACAGATAAATCCCTTTTATATTTTAAACAACAGTCAACACTGAGAGTGAAGACCATGAAGACAATAAACACACAAAAATGTAGAGGTGTAGCTCTTTGTCTTTTCTTCTCTCTGGTCCCAAACAGCTGGAGTTCACCATGCAGGAGGCTGTGAAGTGCCTCCATGCCCTGGAGGAGTTCTGCCCGTCCAAAGAGGACTACAGTAAGCTGTGTCTTCTCTTGACTCTGCCTCGCCTCACCAACCACGCAGAGTTTAAAGACTGGAACCCCAGCACCGCACGAGTCCACTGCTTCGAGGAGGCCTGCGGCATGGTGGCCGAGTTCATCCCAGCTGACCGCAAGCTGAGCGAGGCCGGCTTTAAGGCCAGTGGAAACCGCCTGTTCCAGCTGCTTATTAAAGGCGTCCTGTATGAATGCTGTGTGGAGTTCTGCCAGAGTAAAGCCACAGGTGAAGAAATCACAGAAGGCGAAGTTCTACTAGGGATCGACATGCTCTGTGGAAATGGCTGTGACGATCTGGACCTCAGTTTGCTCTCGTGGCTGCAGAACCTCTCCCCCAGCGTCTTCTCCTGTGCCTTTGAGCAGAAAATCCTCAACATCCACGTGGATCGCCTGGTAAAGCCGGCCAAAGCGGCCTACGCTGACCTGCTGACTCCGTTAATCAGCAAACTGTCTCCATACCCGGCCTCTCCCCTGCGCCGCCCACAGTCAGCAGACACCTACATGTCCCGGTCACTCAACCCCGCACTGGACGGCCTCTCCTATGGCCTCTCAGGCTTGGAGAAAAGGGCAGGGAGTGGAGCCACAGATCCAAGGAAAGCCTCGCCTATGTCCCACTCCTTCGCCAACTTCCAGTACCCTGGTGGTCAGAACCTGAGCCGCAGTCTGATGATGGAGGAGTCTCAGTGCCACAGCATCTTTGAGGAATCACCTGATAGGTAATGTATTTGTAATGTTCGGAATTTTGTTTCAACCGCTCTAATGTGTTTGCGAAGCCCCAGTGTCAGTAAATGGGTAAACAAACAACTCCCAAAAGTGTCTGGGTCCGGTGCTAGGCTTTCTCTCTCTCTGCTCACGGCAGAGAAACGCCATCTGGAGGTTTTTAGACAACGGAGAGACTCCAAACGCTGAAAAGCACCGACCGAGATGAGGATGTTGCTCTATTCCTGCTCCATAGGGGGGTAACACTGACTTATTTTTGCTGTTTCACATCACTTAAGGTGGGAATGTCTCTAAATTCAGACGACATATCGCATTAGCGAAAGTGCTACAAAACTAAACAACTTGAGTTACAAACGAGTTTCTGTGGGAATTCAAACAGTGAATAAAATCTTACAGACAAAAACTTCGACCACATACAAACTACATCCTTTTTTTCCCCCTCAAACTTAATGTTCCACCTTAAAAGATGCGGAGCTTCTGAACGTAAACAAACCAGAGAGAAGAGCATTTACCCACAATCATCGATGTCCCCTTATACCCTTTATTACAGGATAATAACGTTGGTTAAGCAGATGTCCCCAGGTTTTTACCATTATACTGTACCTCAGTGTTTCACAAAAAAAGTACATTCCCAAAGTGCTCTGAAATATTCTGAAGAAATTTACAAAATGTTATTTGTGATATTTGTTTCCCCTGCTGTAAAGTAAATGTGTGACCTCCCAGGTAACGTATGAAATGGAATATTATGGGGTATCATGGTTGGAGGAGGGGAAAAAGTACAGAATCACAGTAATGCGTGTTAAAATCACAGTGAAGTCATGGTTACTGAGCTGCGTTCAAAATAACGGAGCTAACAGGAATATAATGTGCATCAAGAATTGTTTTCTGATTTCAGTTAGAATAAAAATCTTATCAAACTGTGGTGTTCGAATCCTAATCCCAGTGATGTTTCATACACATTGTAAACAGTGAACGACTTGCTTTGTGTGAACACGTTTGATGTAGAAGTCTTTGCTTAACAGAGCTGTCTGCAGACTCCTAGTAATTGTACGGTTACTGCTGTGTGCGTGTGTGTGTGTGTGTGTGTGTGATAAGGACACAGTCATTTGTAATCTGTAATTATAATGTGGGCGTGAAGGACAGAGAATATGAATTATAATTGTGGTGATTGTTATAAACAAGGATTGTAATAATGATAAGAGTAATGTGTTTGTTGTTTGGTTTTCAGCTCCAGAACTGATACTCCCTCTGATAAAATGATGAGTTCAACAGGAGCCCAGAACTCTCGCCCTGTCCCTGCCCCCGGTCAGGACGCTCCATCTCCCTCCGAGAAGAACGAGGTAACTGTGTCGGATCCTTTGATTGGGCAGCTACTAGACTTTTGTATGTCACTCGTGTGGCGTTCAATCCGAAAGGTCTACAGACATATGAATTGGATTTGAGAACAAAGCATTTTGTAAAACTGATAGCAAACATTTAACAGTGAGGAGAGTTGTCAGCCCACCTCCCCCTCCTCCTCCTGCCCAGATGCGAAGCTCAACAAGGCTGCCAAGGTGAGGGAAACTGAACCTACGTGAGTTTAAGACAAGTTTAAGAACGTGGGATCTTCATAATTAAAATTAAAGTGCTGTAATCAACCTGTTTACACAGAAAAGTGTACAGCATTTCACTAAAACCTGTGCTAGAGAAAGGCACAAAAGTGAATGAGGAGCCACCATTTTCTTCCCAGTATTAAAGTCTAGACAAGGAACTGTCTTGTGATTTTGTTGCTTCCAATCTTCCTCCATTTTTCAAATACATGGGCAGTGTTTCCTCTCATTTTACTCTGTCTCGGGTCACGGAGATTTTTAGAAGGATGCCGAGGCTTTTAAGGAATAATCTAATGTTATCTGTATTCGCTTGGTCACCTCCATTGCTGCAAGACGCTATCTCTGTGGCAGCTATTGAGTCTAGCTTTCAATCTGGGGGTGTGTGAACTGCACTGTGATTGGACAGAAGGAGGGATCACAGAATAGAACACAAACAGAATTCCGCTCCAGAAGAGACGCTCCTGAAATGGCACTTTTCCACTGCATGGATCCTACTCGACTCGCTTTTCCTTTGGGCAAAATTGTACCTGGTTCCTGGAACTTGTTCCTTATTTTGTCTCTGCTCTCGACTGGTACAAACGAACCGAGCAGATACTAAAGGTGACGTGTAAACCTTGCCCAGAGAGACTTGTTTACACCGCGAAATGCAGACCACCAGCACAAACTCGCCACTTGTAAAATCAAGTTACAGCAGAGATCACGTTTGTATTCGACTCGAAACAACAGCTCGTATAAAAACATATGAAAAGCTATTTTAATGACAGATATCGCTTTACCTTCTTCAATTAGGATCAGTAACATTTTTCCTACAATATATCCCTGTGGAATAACCAGCCACATACATTCTTTCACATCTGACACAAACACACACCCAGCATCAGTAGCCTGGCAACATCCAGTTGAGAGCTCCGGTGGGACACAGACGGGACAGTAGAGGCTGCATTAATCATCCAGCCCAGGACTGCAGCAGAGTTATGAAGCAGACAGTCTGCAGCACACACACACACACACACACACACACACACACACCCCAAGCAGACACCCAGGTATAAGACACACCTGTACATGCCTTAGACTGAGAGCATGGGGCCATTTCAGGTCAAGCCACTGTCTGCTACACAACAACAAAGCAATCTAATGATATTTATTCTATTTCTCAACATACACACATGAATACACACTTATTTATTGATCTTATTGGTCTTTTTCTGGGAAACTGAGACGTAATGTTTTGCCAAAGGCAGGGCTGAGAAATAGTGTGCAGTGTGGTATTCCAGTATCTTTTTTTTCCTGATCACTAGCAAAACAACTAGCATCGATTCAGTGACCTCTCCCACTCTTTGTTCTTTTGTCTCAGTTTTGTTTGTGTTTTAAGTGTCTGACAATTACATTAAAATCAAAATGAATGTAAAATTAGTAAAACAGTGTATGAAAAGATAGGTGTTAAACCAAAAGGATCTGTATTGACTCACACATTTATGGTGTAATAATGTAAACAGTTAATGACAGGATCTCTCTCTCTGTCTCTCTCTCTCTTTCTCTCTCTCTCTCTCTCTCTCTCTCTCTCTCTCACTCACTCTCTCTCTCTGTGTCTGTCTCTGTGTCTGTCTCTCTCTCTCTCTCTCCGTCTGTCTTTTTGTCTGTCTCGCTGCAGTTGAGAGACTCCACAGAGCAGTATCAGGAATACTACAGGCAGCGACTGCGTGTGCAGCAGCACCTGGAGCAGAAGCAGCAGCAGAGACAGCTCTACCAGCAGATGCTCCTGGAGGGCGGAGTCCAACAGCAGGAGACCCTGCCCAACGCAAAGCACAACCTCACTGAGACCTTTCTTAACAGGTTAGACACAAAGGAGTCATTTAACAAACAAATAGAACACTTTTGAAGATTGTTAAACGGTTTATTTTATATTTGATAATCATTTGCGTTTGTAATTTAATGCTCTTAAAGATGTAGTTCATGATTTTAATCAAAAAACACTGTATAAAACTCTGAGGATGTTTCCTTTCCAAGTGATGCTCTCTAGTCTGGGTCCGGTGCTAGGCTTTCTCTCCATCTGGAGGTTTTTAGACTACGGAGAGACTCCAAACGCTGAAAAGCACCAACCGAGATGAGGATGTTGCTCTATTCCTGCTCCATAGGGGGGACTGTGGATACAGGATACCACCGAGGCTCTAAGGATCCTGAATGGAACTAGTTCGACATTCAGAGTTCATTTGGTCGAGGTGCAGTGTGAAACATACACACTGTTGTGTTCTTTTACTTGAACATATCCTCACCAAGAGTCCCCCTTTTTCACCAGCCACTCACTGGAAGCGTGATATTAAATCAAACCCAGCTGTAATGGGGATGGAAGCTAATTGGCTCTTTTATCTTCCTCCTCCCCCTGGTGTACAGTGATGGGCACAGGTCAGAAGACTGTTCAGGGCCTTTTTCAGTAGTGTTTCTGAGAGCTGTGATTGATAATCCTGATTCTGAATGAACAGAGAGTGTTTCCAAAGCAGAACAGGTTCCACAGATTCTGTCATTATAATAAACTGCTGTCAATAAATAATGCAGGGAGTCAGAGGGGGAGATGGGGGAGAGAGAGACATTCGTTCAGTGAGGTTTTATTGCTGTAAAGACACCTCCTCTAAAGTTCATTAGTAAGATGTTGTTGTAGTTTCGTCTTATATTTCACAGTGATATTGACGGCTGGTGATTAGTCGTTTTTTCTGAAAACACCAGCTACATCTTTATTTGAATTTTCATGTTCAAGGTTCCAACTAAAAAAGAGATGAATCTTTTTTCCGTTTCTCGTTAACAGCTCCTTGACAGATAGAAAATTAAGAAAAATGTGTTTTTCCGACCGTGGAGCTTTTTATTTCTGCTGTTTATCGGATAGTGACAGTTTGGGCAGCTTTTCTTTTATAAATTGGTTATTTTTTCATGTTTTTCTTTGATCTCTAATGGTCTTTAATGTTTTAATCTGAGAAATATCTGCTGTTCCATGATTAACTTAAATGCCAGTTCACTTGAAACTTAATTAATTAAGAGTTTAAAAGTGAAGAAATGAGAACTGTTTCTGCGTTTAAATAAAATAAGAACAGAAGCACAGAACTAAGGCTAAGCTTTTTTTAAACCTACACAGACCTGCAGCTTTTAGGGCTTTTCAGAACAGGACTGAAAGGTGTTAACGGTAACATTGGTAATGAACAATACTCACGTGGTAGTATTCTTTTGTGGCCTGAGAGGGAGAGAGGGAGGGAGGGAGGGATGAGTATCTAATGAAAGGGAGATGAAGAGGAGAAAATGAAGGCCACCTGGGGTGTCCAGATGGTACACTTAGAGTTCAGTGATTGGGAGGGTGTGGAGAATCCCCAGGGGAGAACACTTCAGTACATGCACAAATATAAGGCCATATTAATGTAAACAGCCACACCCCTCACACCCAAACACACACGGATCCGGTTCTCTCGGTAGATCATGACATGAGACTAATTCTATCAGTAGGGTTTCTTTTTTAAACGTTTTAATACAAATAAAAAATCGAGCTCTATGTGAAAAACAGAGGTCAACATGAGCTGATGTTTCTTTCACTCCAAGTGCAAATTTACCAGGTCTCTCTCAAACACCATGACTCATGAATGTGAGTTTTTCCCTTTTCCCATTATTTTTTACAAAACAAAAATGCTTTACTCGTAGTTTTCACTTCCTAAACGCCTCAAATTAAAATGAAAATCCTAGTCTGGAGATCATTTGTACTAAAAGCTTTGTACTAGATGTTGGAACATTGCTGTGTTTGGTTGCATTCAGCTGTAAGTAAATTAGTGAGACACTCTTCCATGGTTTAGATAGTCCTAGATAGCCCAGTTATTTACACCACACTAGAGAAGTTACATTGAAGGAAACATCTACGATCGTGGGGAAATTCTGTTCTCTCTGGTTTGTTGACGTTCAGAAGCTCCACGTAGTTTTTATTCATTGTTTAATTTTCCACAAACATCAGTTTTGTAGTGCTTTTACAAACGCAGCCAATGCCCCTGAGCTGGGGAACCGTCATTTAGATGTTTTCCTGAATTCATAGCTGCATTTGCATCTTTTAACCACAAGTGTGTCTTGAGCTTGTCCAAACTGATCACAGTAAAAGTGCACATAAGTGTGTAGAGTGTGTGTAGATTATCTTTAATGCAGTGTAACGGCTGATGAGAATTCAGGAGAGAGATGTAATGCCTAGAAGTATTTTCAGCACTGGTTTAGGCGTCCTCTTCTCTGCACTCACCCTTTTGTCTGTCCACATACAGGTCCATTCAGAAGCTGGAAGAGCTGAATGTGGGAATGGATGATTTGGGAGAGGAGGTGCAGGCTCTGTCTCTGCAGTGTAATGGCAGAGGAGGAGAGAATGGTGGAAATACAGGGGGTGCCACAGATGGCACGCAGCCTCAGGGAGGGGTGGGGCTCTCCAGCAGCACTCCTCAGAGACCAGGGACGCGGGGGGCTATACACACACCCACTGAATCCCCTGTGTTACCCCAAAGGTGAGATCAAACCTCACTGCTCTAAAATATTAAAATAATGGAAATGACATGGTCCAGAATGATTTATTAAATATATGTACAACCTGAATAACACTCAATAACAGTGATACAAAAAGGTAAAGGGGAATTCTGCATAGATCAGTACTCGTTCTTTTGGAGGGAACAGTAACTCGTCAGATATGACAACACAAATGTAGTTTTAAATTTGCTTTGGAAAACCAACTGTAAAATGGAATAACGTTTTAAAATAACCAAGGACCACGATACCCTCCCCTGAGTTCTGCTCCGATCAGTTTAACAGAAACAACAGCTCGGTTCTCCTCTTAAAATACTTAAGGTACATTTGTAATATCTTTCGTTTAAACTAGCATTTATTTATTGCTGTTTATCTGATAGAATTACACACAAGAAAAAGTTTTTTAAAAATGTAATACTATAAAAACTGGACTATATTTAATACCATATTTGAATCCCAAAACCTTTTGAGAGACACACAGAGAACACACCACACTCCTCACAGACAGTCACTCGGAGGAAACCCACGCAGACACAGAGAGAACACACCACACTCCTCACAGACAGTCACCCGGAGGAAACCCCCGCAGACACAGGGAAAACACACCACACTCCTCACAGACAGTCACCTAGAGGAAACCCACGCAGACACAGGGAGAACACACCACACTCCTCACAGACAGTCACCCGGAGGAAACCCACGCAGACACAGGGATAAACCCGCCACACTCCTCACAGACAGTCACCCGGAGGAAACCCACGCGGACACAGGGAGAACACACCACACTCCTCACAGACAGTAACCCGGAGGAAACCCACGCGGACACAGGGAGAACACACCACACTCCTCACAGACAGTCACCCGGAGAAAACCCACGCGGACACAGGGAGAACACACCACACTCCTCACAGACAATCACCCGAAGGAAACCCACGCAGACACAGGGAGAACACACCACACTCCTCACAGACAATCACCCGGAGGAAACCCACACAGACACAGAGAGAACACACCACACTCCTCACAGACAGTCACCCAGAGGAAACCCACGCAGACACAGAGAGAACACACCACACTCCTCACAGACAGTCACCCGGAGGAAACCCACGCAGACACAGAGAGAACACACCACACTCCTCACAGACAGTCACCCGGAGAAAACCCACGCGGACACAGGGAGAACACACCACACTCCTCACAGACAGTCACCCGGAGGAAACCCACGCAGACACAGGGAGAACACACCACACTCCTCACAGACAATCACCCGGAGGAAACCCACACAGACACAGAGAGAACACACCACACTCCTCACAGACAGTCACATAGAGGAAACCCACGCAGACACAGAGAGAACACACCACACACCTCACAGACAGTCACCCGGAGGAAACCCACACAGACACAGAGAGAACACACCACACTCCTCACAGACAGTCACCCGGAGGAAACCCACACAGACACAGAGAGAACACACCACACTCCTCACAGACAGTCACCCAGAGGAAACCCACGCAGACACAGGGAGAACACACCACACTCCTCACAGACAGTCACCCGGAGGAAACCCACGCAGACACAGGGAGAACACACCACACTCCTCACAGACAGTCACCCGGAGGAAACCCACGCAGACACAGGGATAAACCCGCCACACTCCTCACAGACAGTAACCCGGAGGAAACCCACGCAGACACAGGGAGAACACACCACACTCCTCACAGACAGTCACCCAGAGCAGGACTCGAACCCACAACCTCTAGGACCCTGGAGCTGTGACAGAGACAGTACTTGCTGCTGCACTGTTTTAAATTATTGGATTAAAGATTAAAAATAAGTAAAATAGAAAAAAGTTTTGTCTGCATGTGTGTAGGGGGTTTAAAGTGGAAGAGGTATGGGATGTAATTATGAAGTGCTTTGTCTTGCAGTGGACAGAAGGACAAAGGGGGACAGAATGATGGGAGTCTGACACGCACTAAAACAGCTGAGGTAATTGCAGCAGTTATCACACACTAAACAAACACTCTGCTTCACCGCCATGGTGTTATTAATAACAAGCGGTTTAATGGTAATAGGGCTATAAGGGTTTTTTACTTTGTGCTGTTTTTCCCCAAAATTTAAAATAATAGTTTTAAATTGGAACATCTGACCCCCCCCCCGCTACCCCCATTTATCTCTCTCTCTTTCTCTCTCATCATCATCTGTCTCTCTCTCCTCTCGCTCTGTCTCGCCCCTCTCTCTCTCGCTCCTCATCTCTCCCTCCCTCCCTGTTTCTCTCGCCCTGTCTCTAGAGGATTTGGTGTTAGAGTAATTACTGTTGTTTCCTAATCCTCTCGGCTTGTGTATAACACACAAAGCCTTGTAAGTACCAACAGTGATTCGCACCAAGCTCATTCTGCTCTCCAGTTTTTAAAAGGTTGGTAAAGACAAGGGAGAACTGGATGCGTCTCTCTAAAGAAATGTTTTCATTACATTACATTACATTACAAACACCCAGCTTAGGACATCAGAGCTGTGCAAAAATAAATTAACCAAAGAACCACATGGAACCGGAGACAGACCGGAGAACAGTGCACACACTATTTTTTCATATCCTATTTTTTTCTTATGGTCTATAATCGAGCCCCACTGACTCCACCCTGTGAAGAAAGAACAGACAAAGGAAAGGGTGGGCCCCAGCTAGAGTGTGACATCATGTAATGTCTAGACTTTACACAGTGTGACTTTATACTGAAGAAACTGATATACATTTTTATAAAGGGTCATGACTAGAGATGATGAACATAATGGTGATACTGGACACCTGTTTTTGATCAGTAAATCCAGTCATATCTAATACTGCATTCAGAATTCAGCGTGCTTAAATATTGCAGCTGCGCACACAGCCACCTGGCCATGCAGTTGTGAACATGTGACGTATGGGTGACTGTTTATTTTTCTCTTCACAAGGGAGAGAAGTGTAAGGCGAAGTTTGTTGCGGTGGGAACTCTGGAGGACACTCAGGCTGTGCGTGCTGTGGCCTTTCATCCTTCAGGGGCTTTGTATGCTGTGGGCTCCAACTCCAAAACCCTGCGTGTGTGTGCTTACCCTGACACACTCGACACCAGGTACACACACCCAAGCAGCACGTTTATGTAAATGAGAGCTAGCTTCATCTACATCGCTACGTTTTAGACAAAAAAAGCAACTATGTCAGTTCCGCGATTCACTGGATCCACCTCAGAGCTCTGTACGCAGAACTGAATAAGTAACTTGTGCCAAAGAGGGTTTACTATGTAATGATTTTGGAAGGTGTACAGACTGTTGCACAGGTCACATGGTATGTAAGTGTAATGGGGCTGGACGATTCGGACAAAATTTATATCACGATATTTTTCAAAATTTCATAGGTTCGATATAATCCCAGAAACATGACATCACCATTAAAATATTAAATTAGGGCTGGACGATACGGACAACATTTATATCACGATGTATTTCTTAATTTCGATTATATCGATTCAATATAATTCTGAAAAAACTGCCAAAACAAACAAGACAGAGGGAGACAGAGAGTCATTTGGCCAGGGGTGGCCATTAAATAACTCTGTACAGCTAAATGTAGATAAGACTGAAGTCTTGATTGTTGCACATGAAAAGATTGCCCCAGTGGTTAAACAAAATCTTGGGCTTCTGTCCCCTGCTGGCCACTGTAGTCTGCGTAATCTGGGTGTTAGATTTGTTCAGTCTTTGTTGTTTGACTCACATTTTAAACAGCTGGTGAGATCTTGCTATTTCAACTTGAGAAATATTAGTAAATTGATGTCTGTAGTTTTAAACGCAGAAGTAGAGATGAGATGATTGTCTCTACTCGTGAGCGATTGCAGGCGATTCAGAATCGCACGGTCTCAAGTTACCACTCTGTTAGCATCTTTACACAGGCTTCCTGTTGAGTATAGGATTCAGTTTAAACGTCTTACACTTAGAGAGCGTTACATGTCCAGACTCCTCTGTCTGTGGTTGTCTGCTTCATCTGTACGTATCAACACGTTCTCTTACGTCGAGTCGTTTAAATTTACTGTCTAAAGACTTGTGGAGATCAACCGTTTAAAGTCCATTTTCTCATGTGTTTCAGAAAGTGATACCGATCGCAGTCAGTAAATTTATTTACACCTAGAAATGCCATGAACCGGTCCATTCCAGACTAGAGCTTACACTAGCGCTAACTCTCCTGTTTATTCTTCAGTATGATGTTTGTTTTGTATGTTTATGAAAGTTACTGTTATGATATAGTGTGTGTGTGTGTGTGTGTGTATCTCCCTCTAGTGGTTCTAGTGCGACTAAGCCCCCAGTGGTGCGCTTTAAGCGGAATAAGCATCATAAAGGTTCTATCTATTGTGTGGCGTGGAGCCCCTGCGGTCAGTTATTGGCCACTGGCTCCAATGACAAATACGTCAAAGTACTGCCCTTCAACTCTGAAAGCTGTAATGCTACTGGTGAGCACAGAGACTCAGGTCTTCTCTCATTTTTCTCATAACTGTTATCTGAATTTAAACACTATTTTATGCTTGTTTTGTTTTACTTTATTTCTTCGTTCCTTAATATCTACTCGCCCTTCATTTGATCCTTTCCTCTCTGTCTGTCTGTCTGTGTCTGTCTCTCTCTCACCCGACCCTCCCTCAGGTCCTGATCTGGAGTTCAGTATGCATGATGGGACTATTAGGGATTTGGCGTTTATGGAAGGTCCTGAGAGTGGAGGCTCTATTTTAATCAGCGCTGGAGCAGGAGACTGTAACATCTACACGACGGACTGCCAGCGAGGACAGGGTCTACACGCTCTTAGTGGGCACACAGGTGGGTCCTAAGACAGACAAACCGCAAAATCCTGTTAGTGAGAACAACAGTTATTGTACCACGAGGTCTGTCTGCAGTCTGCAGCGCGCACTCAAAATTTAAAAGCTCTCAGCTAACTGTATCTTCTGTCCCTCAGGTCATATTCTCTCTCTGTACACATGGGGAGGCTGGATGATTGCATCCGGCTCACAGGACAAGACGGTGCGCTTCTGGGACCTGCGTGTGCCCAGCTGTGTGAGAGTGGTGGGCACAGCCTTCCATGGCTCAGGTTGGCCTCCAACTCATAACGACATTTATGCAGTAGCTTGTGCAAAGCTGTAAATGTGTAGTAGGATTGAGTCTGGAGTTTATTCTATTTTTATTCTTATTCAGAAAGCATTAGCTAATATTTAACTGATGTTTCTGTAACTATATTAGCTTTACAAAAACAGCGTCCTGAAGTACTTGTGCCTTTAGGCAGTCCAGTAGCCTCGGTGGCAGTGGATCCAAGCGGGCGTTTGTTGGCCACAGGGCAGGAGGATAGTGCCTGTATGCTGTATGATATCAGAGGAGGACGGATGGTACAGACGTACCGCCCCCACAGCAGTGATGTCCGCTCTGTTCGCTTCTCCCCTGGAGCACACTACCTCCTGACTGGCTCCTATGATGCAAAGGTCATCGTCACTGACCTGCAAGGTAACATACCACACCCCATTACACAACGGCTGTGTCTGAAACCGACGCCTTGCTGCCTGCGTGTCCTCAGTCAGTGCCTCAGAAGGCAGCGTTTAGACGCGAAGGCACCGTAACAGAGTCACGTTTGACACACGCATCCAAGGAGCGACACGTCACGACGTTGTTAGGATACAGAGAGCTGACTGCGTTCACGTGTGATACACAACACACACATCACTGTTTATAACTGAAATAACATTCAGAAGGAACACGATAGAAATGTTAATAATAATACAGTGTGTGTGAAGAGGACGCAGCAGCGCAGAGGTCTGACGATCTTCTAAACCCTCTATATTCTGAGGAAAGCTGACGCACAGGATTATGGGAATTCTAATGCAGTGAAGGATGCTTCACAGACACTCGACTCAGACTCGCCTCGCTCCCTCCCTCCCTCCCTCAGGATCCTGCCTCCGTAGGCAGCACTGCAGTCCTTTCAGACACAGCCAGGCTGTCCTTCTCCCATGACTTCTCCCATGGCTCCCACAATGAATCTGTCAATTGTTTATAACCTAGAGGATTTCTTTGTGTGTGTTTGTGTGTGTGTAGGTGACCTCACGAAGCAGCTGCCATTGACTGTTGTAGGGGAGCACAGTGATAAGGTGATCCAGTGCAGGTGGCATCCTGAGCAACTCTCCTTCCTCTCATCATCTGCTGACCGCACAGTTACACTCTGGACACACAACACGTAGAGCACGCACTGAGCAGCAGGGGGCGACAACACAACACAGCTCACTCTACTCAACAAATTCTTTTAGTGGATCAAAATGTAAATAGTGTGTGTGTGTGTGTGTGAGTATGAGATTGTATGTTATTTATTATTTATGTGCTCTTTCTTTTTCTCCAACAGCATCTGTTGCTTGCTTCCTCTTTGTGAACCTTATGTATATAGTAGCAGTTATATTTGTTACAGACCGCTGTGTGTGACCCTGCTGCGCTCCAGAAAGTCTTTCCTAACATCAGAAAGAAACATAGATTGTTTAATGAAAACAGTATAAAGGACGCTCCGTAAGTAAAGCTCTCCAGCCGCGAGTGTAACTCAGTTTAATGGTTTAGAGATGAATGCATGAGGTTTTAATAGGAAATATCCGTCATTTTCACAGTCTGACCGTTAAGTTCAGAGTTTGTAAATAACTATAGAGAATGCGTCTGTGTAAGTATTTGGCTAATATCAGCAGAAAAGTGTTGATTATAAATCAGAGGAAAAAAGAAAAGATGGTTACACATCTATTCTAAAAACAGAACAGATTTGAACGTAACCTCAACCCCATAATAACCTCAGTAACAATGTGGATGCTCCGTGTCGTACCAGAGAGGATGATGGGTAATTGAATGTGGTCATTTGGAAAAGCTGACAATCTTCACTTTTTGGTTTTTACAATTATTTTAGAAATTTCTAGATTGATATTTCAGTGCGAGGCTGTTATTTATCAGTTATACGTTACATCTAACTTTATATAAGACGAGGAAAGGTTAAACTAGTGCGGAATAATAAATCCATGGACACTGACAGGAATGTTAATTATTGTAGAGAAGTGCAGTGCTAAAGAAGCACATGTTCTAACAGTAAATTTAAATGATCTTACACTTGAACACATTTACACCGGGACTGATATAAAGATATTATTAGTTGAGATATTTATCTTGATCCTCAATGGGATGAGTGTGTTCAGGGTGTACTTGTTATAAACTTTGGTCTCAACCCAGTCCAGCATTTCCTGCTAATACTGGTCCAATAATGATACTCTAGCTGCATCCCAAAGCTTAAGCCGTTTTCCCTGTCCTTTCACACGTGTAGTTCATTTCCGTGTTGACGTGACTTCTCCGCGTAGGATTTTGCGATGGTATCGTTTCAGTGTCGGCCTCTGGATTCTGAATAAACGACGTCTTGCTCGGCGTTCAGATACTAATCACAGTCTGGTCCCAGTGAGTCAGAGGACTGTATTTATTCCTGAAATCTGTGTGATAGTGTAACTCTAACAACGTTCACTTTATGTGAATATTACTTAAAGTTGAATTGCGATAAAAAAAGTTCTAAATAATTCCAAGAATAATCTCAGAATTATTCTGACTTATTCTCCAAATTGTTCTGACTTTATTCTCCAAATTATTCTGACTTTATTCTCAAAATCGTATTAAAAATGTGTGTATATTTATTTTATTTAAATGACTCACAGGCGCTCACGCGGAAGTTACCCAGAGCTTCTGCTGGGGGCTGTCAGGTTAAATCCAGGTAATGTCTGATACAACTGTTAATGACATTTACATTCACACATGCAGCTCCTCCAAGTAATGTCTGGAGAAGTTCTGGGTTACGGTGCATGTGTGAGAGGGGCTCTAAGACGTAGGCTCTACCAGTGTCTCTTCTGAAGTGAAGAATCATTTCATTCACAAAGCCAGACGCTCTAGGTGTCTCCTTCCTGTCCCCGAGTTCCTCTGCTCTGTGCGTGACGACCCCAAAACGTGGTGGAAACTGAATTGTCCAAATCAGAATTGTCTTGCGCTCAAACAGTGCTGACGTTTATGTGAAGTCTTTAAAATTTCATGCTGAATTTTTCAGTTTTATTTATTTTTAAGTTTCCCAACACAGCCATGAAAAGGCGAAGCTTTCTGGCGACTCGTCCGTCTGCGGCTGGGGCCTAGGCTTTGAGACGCAGCTTCTGTATCAGATCACTGCCATTTCTAGATTCAACTGTACAAGTACCTACAAAGCACATTAGTTAAGTTAATTAGATTGAACTACTTTTCTAGGGATATGTGTGTGTGTGTGTGTGTGTGTGTGTGTGTGTGTTTCAGTTGTTTTTTTTATTTTATTTGGGGACACACGGGAATACACCCTGAGCTCTAAACAGATTCAGTCTAATGCAGAATTGTGGACACACTTTTTACACTTTGTCTAAATACAGGCTTTGTTGTTTTCTTTAAAGGCTAAGCACCACTTAATGGACCTCCATGAATATCTCACATTATTGTAGTTACTGACAGATATAAGTATGAATTAAAATGAAAAGAGCAGCTTAATTTGCTTTAAAACTGACAATTCGGAAATTCTCGAACGCGACCGTGACGTCACTGGTGGACAACAGCTGAACAACGCCGCGGTAAAACACCGTTATGACTGACTGTTATGACAGTATCTAGCTAAATAACCAACATTATTCATGACAATAGCCTAGCAATAAGCTAAACTCAAATGTAGAGGTACCGTTATTCTTGTAAATGTGATCGAAGTCGAACTCGAATTCATCCGACACTATAAACCTCCGTAATGCAGCTACGTAGCCGAGTATAATCTGAGACACCGAGTTTAGCGAGTCAAGCTAACGTTAACTAACACCAACTAAAACAGGCGAAGTGAGTGTCCTCATCTTTGGGCCATTTGGGTCTTTTAAACCTTATTCCTTGAATTAGTAAGAAATAACATGTTTTTCTGACTATCAATAAACACAAGTTAGGAACTCAAACTCCACTGTATTTATTTGTTTGACACTTTCATAGAGCTGCTGCTTAGCCTTTAAGTGAAAAGTTCCTCGGTGCCCAGGAATCACACCCCTGGAACCACACACTGCCCTGAACACATTTTTCAGTCCTCCCAACACTTAAAGAGAGAAAATCTACGACTGTAGCTAAGCGCAGTTGTCTCCGTTGACCGAAATACTCCAGATACCTCTGCCGTGAGCAGAGAGAGAGAAAGCCTAGCGTACCGCACCGAGACGCTTTTTTTTCACTCATTTACACATTAGACTGGGGAGCAGCAAATTCTTCTGAATGTTATAAAAATGTTTCTTGATTACAATCGTGAACTTCACCTTTAATATGAACACGTCTCATTTAAAAAAAATAATTAGTGAGATTGTGTGGGTGTGTGTACAGAGCAGTGTGCCACCAGCGTCAGAACTGGGAAACACTACAGGGAGCAAATTCTGCTGGGTTTAGTGCAGTTTATTCAGTTTATTCACTGAACATATTCTACAGCATATTGTTCCCGTGTTAATTTCAGCAGATAAACAGAACGCTTTAAAATGTGTTTTCTGTAAAGATTTTACACTTATTTTCACTTAGAAAACAAACAAAACCTAAAAGTTGTCCACGAGGGTCCACACATTTTGCTGTTGACTGAAGCTAATGAAGGACTTCTTCAGCCGTCTCTCTCGTGAATAGATGCTTGCTAAAATGTGCTGTGTTTGCAGAATGGTGCCTTGAGTCTTTTCTGTATAATATTTCTGTAATGTTCCCCTCCCCCTCAAACAGAAGTCCATTCCCACCATTTGAATAAACAATTATGAACATAGCCTCGCGTAATTATGACTTGCTAATCTCCTAATGATGAGACCTAATACACTGTATGTTCATTATTATGAGGTCGTAAGTCATATTTATGGGAAAATGATAGCATTTCTCATTGTGATTTGTGGCTCGATGTATTTTCCTCAGTGACAGAAGCAGGCCTCAGGGTCAGTGTCACCGAGGTTTGTGCTGGTCTCGTTCCAGTGTTCAGTTCAGTTAAAGCCACTGGAGCTGATGAGCACACGTTCCATGTGACATTCAGAGATAACTTTCCTACTGCGTTATCTCTGAGCGTCTGAATCTGGATCCAGATTCTCACCGAAAACAGCTTCTAAAGTATATTTTGCTGCTGATAATGTGAAACCAGAGAGACACTCGTCTTAAATATCGTGGTGTATATTGCTGCAGAGGGTACAGTGTATATCCATGTGCTTGTTGTACTGCACTATGTATTTGGCTTACGCTAAACGGACAAAAACATCCATTATTTGTTTGAATTAGTGGCTCTTTATTGTCTCCAAACTTTGGCCTGAAAGAAAGCATATTTGACTGCCCTTTACTGCCGTAACAGCTTCTGCTCCCCTGAGAAGACTTGACACTAAACGTTGGAACATTGCTGTGAGGATTTGGTTACATTCAATCCAAGAACATTAGTGAAGAGCTACTGCTGTTGAGTGATTAGTTCTGGATCACAAACTCCATTCCAGCGCATTGCGCTCCAGAGAACACAGTTCCACTGCTCCACAGCCCAGTGTTGAGGACCCCTTCGTTCCCCCCGCAGACGGCATGGGGCAGTGCATGCATTCGTGAAGTAGCTGCAAATAGCCTCGCTTCGTTTGGAGCTTGTTCTGATCTAAATCTTACCAGACTCTTCAGTTTAAAGGGAACAGCTTCAGTGTGACTCTGATGATGCTGAATACCTCTCCGTCTATCGCCATCTCTCTCTCACTCTGTTTTCCTGCACTTTGTCAAGGGAATGTAATAGATTTTATCAGGATAGACTATTGATTTTATTTATTTCCTTTTTACTGATAGTTTATTTTATATCAGAGGTAAACTAACATCGCTGTATTTATTTAACACTTCAGAACATTAACGTTACTTTGTGGTGTGTGTAGCTTTTTTAACATTTGAAACTAAAGTCATCATTGGCTTACAGGAAAACTTATGTTCCGCTGCTGTACTCTGAATAAAAGCATCATTGTCAGTTTCATCTTCAGGTTAATGATTGTTGTCATTTTATCATTCCATGGATATTCTCCAGTGTACTGTAAAATAAACGCTAAGAACTGAATAATGAATGTGAACAAGTGCATCATTTTGAACAGTCTGTGAGGAGTGTGGTGTGTTCTCCCTGTGTCTGCGTGGGTTTCCTCCGGGTGACTGTCTGTGATGAGAGTGATGTGTTCTCCCTGTGTCTGCGTGGGTTTCCTCCGGGTGACTGTCTGTGAGGAGTGTGGTGTGTTCTCCCTGTGTCTGCGTGGGTTTCCTCCGGGTGACTGTCTGTGAGGAGTGTGGTGTGTTCTCTCTGTGTCTGCGTGGGTTTCCTCCGGGTGACTGTCTGTGATGAGAGTGATGTGTTCTCCCTGTGTCTGCGTGGGTTTCCTCCGGGTGACTGTCTGTGAGGAGTGTGGTGTGTTCTCCCTGCGTGTCTGCGTGGGTTTCCTCCGGGTGACTGTCTGTGAGGAGTGTGGTGTGTTCTCCCTGTGTCTGCGTGGGTTTCCTCCGGGTGACTGTCTGTGAGGAGTGTGGTGTGTTCTCCCTGTGTCTGCGTGGGTTTCCTCCGGGTGACTGTCTGTGAGGAGTGTGGTGTGTTCTCTCTGTGTCTGCGTGGGTTTCCTCCGGGTGACTGTCTGTGATGAGAGTGATGTGTTCTCCCTGTGTCTGCGTGGGTTTCCTCCGGGTGACTGTCTGTGAGGAGTGTGGTGTGTTCTCCCTGCGTGTCTGTGTGGGTTTCCTCCGGGTGACTGTCTGTGAGGAGTGTGGTGTGTTCTCTCTGTGTCTGCGTGGGTTTCCTCCGGGTGACTGTCTGTGAGGAGTGTGGTGTGTTCTCCCTGTGTTTGCGTGGGTTTCCTCCGGGTGACTGTCTGTGAGGAGTGTGGTGTGTTCTCTCTGTGTCTGCGTGGGTTTCCTCCGGGTGACTGTCTGTGAGGAGTGTGGTGTGTTCTCTCTGTGTCTGCGTGGGTGTCCTCCGGGTGACTGTCTGTGATGAGAGTGATGTGTTCTCCCTGTGTCTGCGTGGGTTTCCTCCGGGTGACTGTCTGTGAGGAGTGTGGTGTGTTCTCCCTGCGTGTCTGCGTGGGTTTCCTCCGGGTGACTGTCTGTGAGGAGTGTGGTGTGTTCTCCCTGCGTCTGCGTGGGTTTCGTCCTAATTACTGTCTGTGAGGAGTGTTGTGTGTTTTCTCTGTGTCTGTGTGGGTTTCCTCCGGGTGACTGTCTGTGAGGAGTGTGGTGTGTTCTCCCTGTGTCTGCGTGGGTTTCCTCCGGGTGACTGTCTGTGAGGAGTGTGGTGTGTTCTCCCTGTGTCTGCGTGGGTTTCCTCCGGGTGACTGTCTGTGATGAGAGTGATGTGTTCTCCCTGTGTCTGTGTGGGTTTCCTCCGGGTGACTGTCTGTGAGGAGTGTGGTGTGTTCTCCCTGTGTCTGCGTGGGTTTCCTCCGGGTGACTCTCTGTGATGAGAGTGATGTGTTCTCCCTGTGTCTGCGTGGGTTTCCTCCGGGTGACTGTCTGTGAGGAGTGTGGTGTGTTCTCCCTGTGTCTGCGTGGGTTTCCTCCGGGTGACTTGTCTGTGAGGAGTGTGGTGTGTTCTCTCTGTGTCTGCGTGGGTTTCCTCCGGGTGACTGTCTGTGATGAGAGTGATGTGTTCTCCCTGTGTCTGCGTGGGTTTCCTCCGGGTGACTGTCTGTGAGGAGTGTGGTGTGTTCTCCCTGCGTGTCTGTGTGGGTTTCCTCCGGGTGACTGTCTGTGAGGAGTGTGGTGTGTTCTCTCTGTGTCTGTGTGGGTTTCCTCCGGGTGACTGTCTGTGAGGAGTGTGGTGTGTTCTCTCTGTGTTTGCGTGGGTTTCCTCCGGGTGACTGTCTGTGAGGAGTGTGGTGTGTTCTCTCTGTGTCTGCGTGGGTTTCCTCCGGGTGACTGTCTGTGAGGAGTGTGGTGTGTTCTCTCTGTGTCTGCGTGGGTGTCCTCCGGGTGACTGTCTGTGATGAGAGTGATGTGTTCTCCCTGTGTCTGCGTGGGTTTCCTCCGGGTGACTGTCTGTGAGGAGTGTGGTGTGTTCTCCTTGCGTGTCTGCGTGGGTTTCCTCCGGGTGACTGTCTGTGAGGAGTGTGGTGTGTTCTCCCTGCGTCTGCGTGGGTTTCGTCCTAATGACTGTCTGTGAGGAGTGTGGTGTGTTTTCTCTGCGTCTGCGTGGGTTTCCTCCGGGTGACTGTGAGGAGTGTGGTGTGTTCTCTCTGTGTCTGTGTGGGTTTCCTCCGGGTGACTGTCTGTGAGGAGTGTGGTGTGTTCTCCCTGTGTTTGCGTGGGTTTCCTCCGGGTGACTGTCTGTGAGGAGTGTGGTGTGTTTTCTCTGTGTCTGAGTGGGTTTCCTCCGGGTGACTGTTTGTGAGGAGTGTGGTGTGTTCTCCCTGTGTCTGCGTGGGTTTCCTCCGGGTGACTGTCTGTGAGGAGTGTGGTGTGTTCTCCCTGTGTCTGAGTGGGTTTCCTCCGGGTGACTGTTTGTGAGGAGTGTGGTGTGTTCTCCCTGTGTCTGCGTGGGTTTCCTCTGGGTGACTGTCTGTGAGGAGTGTGGTGTGTTCTCTCTCTGTCTGTGTGGGTTTCCTCCGGGTGACTGTCTGTGAGGAGTGTGGTGTGTTCTCTCTGTGTCTGCGTGGGTTTCCTCCGGGTGACTGTCTGTGAGGAGTGTGGTGTGTTCTCTCTGTGTCTGCGTGGGTTTCCTCCGGGTGACTGTCTGTGAGGAGTGTGGTGTGTTTTCTCTGTGTCTGAGTGGGTTTCCTCCGGGTGACTGTCTGTGAGGAGTGTGGTGTGTTCTCCCTGTGTCTGAGTGGGTTTCCTCCGGGTGACTGTTTGTGAGGAGTGTGGTGTGTTCTCCCTGTGTCTGCGTGGGTTTCCTCTGGGTGACTGTCTGTGAGGAGTGTGGTGTGTTCTCTCTCTGTCTGTGTGGGTTTCCTCCGGGTGACTGTCTGTGAGGAGTGTGGTGTGTTCTCTCTCTGTCTGTGTGGGTTTCCTCCGGGTGACTGTCTGTGAGGAGTGTGGTGTGTTCTCTCTGTGTCTGCGTGGGTTTCCTCCGGGTGACTGTCTGTGAGGAGTGTGGTGTGTTCTCTCTCTGTCTGTGTGGGTTTCCTCCGGGTGACTGTCTGTGAGGAGTGTGGTGTGTTCTCCCTGTGTCTGCGTGGGTTTCCTCCGGGTGACTGTCTGTAAGGAGTGTGGTGTGTTCTCCCTGTGTCTGCGTGGGTTTCCTCCGGGTGACTGTCTGTAAGGAGTGTGGTGTGTTCTCCCTGTGTTTGCGTGGGTTTCCTCCGGGTGACTGTCTGTGAGGAGTGTGGTGTGTTTTCTCTGTGTCTGTGTGGGTTTCCTCCGGGTGACTTTCTGTGAGGAGTGTGGTGTGTTTTCTCTGTGTCTGGGTGGGTTTCCTCCGGGTGACTGTCTGTGAGGAGTGTGGTGTGTTCTCTCTGTGTCTGTGTGGGTTTCCTCTGGGTGACTGTTTGTGAGGAGTGTGGTTTGTTTTCTCTGTGTCTGTGTGGGTTTCCTCCGGGTGACTGTCTGTGAGGAGTGTGGTGTGTTCTCCCTGTGTCTGCGTGGGTTTCCTCCGGGTGACTGTCTGTGAGGAGTGTGGTGTGTTCTCTCTGTGTCTGCGTGGGTTTCCTCCGGGTGACTGTCTGTGAGGAGTGTGGTGTGTTCTCCCTGTGCCTGCTTGTGTTTCCTCCGGGTGACTGTTTGTGAGGAGTGTTTTGTGCTTTCTCTGTGTCTGTGTGGGTTTCCTCCGGGTGACTTTCTGTGAGGAGTGTGGTGTGTTCTCCCTGTGCCTGCTTGTGTTTCCTCCGGGTGACTGTTTGTGAGGAGTGTTTTGTGCTTTCTCTGTGTCTGTGTGGGTTTCCTCCGGGTGACTGTCTGTGAGGAGTGTGGTGTGTTCTCCCTGTGTTTGCGTGGGTTTCCTCCAGGTGACTGTCTGTGAGGAGTGTGGTGTGTTCTCTCTGTGTCTGTGTGGGTTTCCTCCGGGTGACTGTCTGTGAGGAGTGTGGTGTGTTCTCTCTGTGTCTGCGTGGGTTTCCTCCGGGTGACTGTCTGTGAGGAGTGTGGTGTGTTCTCTCTGTGTCTGCGTGGGTTTCCTCTGGGTGACTGTCTGTGAGGAGTGTGGTGTGTTCTCTCTGTGTCTGCGTGGGTGTCCTCCGGGTGACTGTCTGTGATGAGAGTGATGTGTTCTCCCTGTGTCTGCGTGGGTTTCCTCCGGGTGACTGTCTGTGAGGAGTGTGGTGTGTTCTCCTTGCGTGTCTGCGTGGGTTTCCTCCGGGTGACTGTCTGTGAGGAGTGTGGTGTGTTCTCCCTGTGTTTGCGTGGGTTTCCTCCGGGTGACTGTTTGTGAGGAGTGTGGTGTGTTCTCTCTGTGTCTGCGTGGATTTCTTCCAGGTTACTGTCTGTGAGGAGTGTGGTGTGTTCTCCCTGTGTCTGTGTGGGTTTCCTCTAGGTGACTGTCTGTGAGGAGTGTGGTGTGTTCTCCCTGTGTCTGCGTGGGTTTCCTCCGGGTGACTGTCTGTGAGGAGTGTGGTGTGTTCTCTCTGTGTCTGCGTGGGTTTCCTCCGGGTGACTGTCTGTGATGAGAGTGATGTGTTCTCCCTGTGTCTGCGTGGGTTTCCTCCGGGTGACTGTCTGTGAGGAGTGTGGTGTGTTCTCCCTGCGTGTCTGTGTGGGTTTCCTCCGGGTGACTGTCTGTGAGGAGTGTGGTGTGTTCTCTCTGTGTCTGCGTGGGTTTCCTCCGGGTGACTGTCTGTGAGGAGTGTGGTGTGTTCTCCTTGCGTGTCTGCGTGGGTTTCCTCCGGGTGACTGTCTGTGAGGAGTGTGGTGTGTTCTCTCTGTGTCTGCGTGGGTTTCCTCCGGGTGACTGTCTGTGAGGAGTGTGGTGTGTTCTCTCTGTGTCTGCGTGGGTGTCCTCCGGGTGACTGTCTGTGATGAGAGTGATGTGTTCTCCCTGTGTCTGCGTGGGTTTCCTCCGGGTGACTGTCTGTGAGGAGTGTGGTGTGTTCTCCCTGCGTGTCTGCGTGGGTTTCCTCCGGGTGACTGTCTGTGAGGAGTGTGGTGTGTTCTCCCTGCGTCTGCGTGGGTTTCGTCCTAATGACTGTCTGTGAGGAGTGTTGTGTGTTTTCTCTGTGTCTGTGTGGGTTTCCTCCGGGTGACTGTCTGTGAGGAGTGTGGTGTGTTCTCCCTGTGTCTGCGTGGGTTTCCTCCGGGTGACTGTCTGTGAGGAGTGTGGTGTGTTCTCCCTGTGTCTGCGTGGGTTTCCTCCGGGTGACTCTCTGTGATGAGAGTGATGTGTTCTCCCTGTGTCTGCGTGGGTTTCCTCCGGGTGACTGTCTGTGAGGAGTGTGGTGTGTTCTCCCTGTGTCTGCGTGGGTTTCCTCCGGGTGACTTGTCTGTGAGGAGTGTGGTGTGTTCTCTCTGTGTCTGCGTGGGTTTCCTCCGGGTGACTGTCTGTGATGAGAGTGATGTGTTCTCCCTGTGTCTGCGTGGGTTTCCTCCGGGTGACTTGTCTGTGAGGAGTGTGGTGTGTTCTCCCTGCGTGTCTGTGTGGGTTTCCTCCGGGTGACTGTCTGTGAGGAGTGTGGTGTGTTCTCTCTGTGTCTGTGTGGGTTTCCTCCGGGTGACTGTCTGTGAGGAGTGTGGTGTGTTCTCTCTGTGTTTGCGTGGGTTTCCTCCGGGTGACTGTCTGTGAGGAGTGTGGTGTGTTCTCTCTGTGTCTGCGTGGGTTTCCTCCGGGTGACTGTCTGTGAGGAGTGTGGTGTGTTCTCTCTGTGTCTGCGTGGGTGTCCTCCGGGTGACTGTCTGTGATGAGAGTGATGTGTTCTCCCTGTGTCTGCGTGGGTTTCCTCCGGGTGACTGTCTGTGAGGAGTGTGGTGTGTTCTCCTTGCGTGTCTGCGTGGGTTTCCTCCGGGTGACTGTCTGTGAGGAGTGTGGTGTGTTCTCCCTGCGTCTGCGTGGGTTTCGTCCTAATGACTGTCTGTGAGGAGTGTGGTGTTTTCTCTCTGTGTCTGTGTGGGTTTCCTCCGGGTGACTGTCTGTGAGGAGTGTGGTGTGTTCTCCCTGTGTTTGCGTGGGTTTCCTCCGGGTGACTGTCTGTGAGGAGTGTGGTGTGTTTTCTCTGTGTCTGTATGGGTTTCCTCCGGGTGACTGTCTGTGAGGAGTGTGGTGTGTTTTCTCTGTGTCTGAGTGGGTTTCCTCCGGGTGACTGTTTGTGAGGAGTGTGGTGTGTTCTCCCTGTGTCTGCGTGGGTTTCCTCCGGGTGACTGTCTGTGAGGAGTGTGGTGTGTTCTCCCTGCGTGTCTGCGTGGGTTTCCTCTGGGTGACTGTCTGTGAGGAGTGTGGTGTGTTCTCTCTCTGTCTGTGTGGGTTTCCTCCGGGTGACTGTCTGTGAGGAGTGTGGTGTGTTCTCTCTGTGTCTGCGTGGGTTTCCTCCGGGTGACTGTCTGTGAGGAGTGTGGTGTGTTCTCTCTGTGTCTGCGTGGGTTTCCTCCGGGTGACTGTCTGTGAGGAGTGTGGTGTGTTCTCCCTGTGTCTGCGTGGGTTTCCTCCGGGTGACTGTCTGTAAGGAGTGTGGTGTGTTCTCCCTGTGTCTGCGTGGGTTTCCTCCGGGTGACTGTCTGTAAGGAGTGTGGTGTGTTCTCCCTGTGTTTGCGTGGGTTTCCTCCGGGTGACTGTCTGTGAGGAGTGTGGTGTGTTTTCTCTGTGTCTGTGTGGGTTTCCTCCGGGTGACTGTTTGTGAGGAGTGTTTTGTGCTTTCTCTGTGTCTGTGTGGGTTTCCTCTGGGTGACTTTCTGTGAGGAGTGTGGTGTGTTCTCCCTGTGCCTGCTTGTGTTTCCTCCGGGTGACTGTTTGTGAGGAGTGTTTTGTGCTTTCTCTGTGTCTGCGTGGGTTTCCTCCAGGTGACTGTCTGTGAGGAGTGTGGTGTGTTCTCTCTGTGTCTGCGTGGATTTCTTCCAGGTTACTGTCTGTGAGGAGTGTGGTGTGTTCTCCCTGTGTCTGTGTGGGTGTCCTCCGGGTGACTGTCTGTGATGAGAGTGATGTGTTCTCCCTGTGTCTGCGTGGGTGTCCTCCGGGTGACTGTCTGTGATGAGAGTGATGTGTTCTCCCTGTGTCTGCGTGGGTTTCCTCCGGGTGACTGTCTGTGAGGAGTGTGGTGTGTTCTCCTTGCGTGTCTGCGTGGGTTTCCTCCGGGTGACTGTCTGTGAGGAGTGTGGTGTGTTCTCCCTGCGTCTGCGTGGGTTTCGTCCTAATGACTGTCTGTGAGGACTGTGGTGTGTTTTCTCTGCGTCTGCGTGGGTTTCCTCCGGGTGACTGTGAGGAGTGTGGTGTCTTCTCTCTGTGTCTGTGTGGGTTTCCTCCGGGTGACTGTCTGTGAGGAGTGTGGTGTGTTCTCCCTGTGTTTGCGTGGGTTTCCTCCGGGTGACTGTCTGTGAGGAGTGTGGTGTGTTTTCTCTGTGTCTGTATGGGTTTCCTCCGGGTGACTGTCTGTGAGGAGTGTGGTGTGTTTTCTCTGTGTCTGAGTGGGTTTCCTCCGGGTGACTGTTTGTGAGGAGTGTGGTGTGTTCTCCCTGTATCTGCGTGGGTTTCCTCCGGGTGACTGTCTGTGAGGAGTGTGGTGTGTTCTCCCTGCGTGTCTGCGTGGGTTTCCTCTGGGTGACTGTCTGTGAGGAGTGTGGTGTGTTCTCTCTCTGTCTGTGTGGGTTTCCTCCGGGTGACTGTCTGTGAGGAGTGTGGTGTGTTCTCTCTGTGTCTGCGTGGGTTTCCTCCGGGTGACTGTCTGTGAGGAGTGTGGTGTGTTCTCTCTGTGTCTGCGTGGGTTTCCTCCGGGTGACTGTCTGTGAGGAGTGTGGTGTGTTCTCCCTGTGTCTGAGTGGGTTTCCTCCGGGTGACTGTTTGTGAGGAGTGTGGTGTGTTCTCCCTGTGTCTGCGTGGGTTTCCTCTGGGTGACTGTCTGTGAGGAGTGTGGTGTGTTCTCTCTCTGTCTGTGTGGGTTTCCTCCGGGTGACTGTCTGTGAGGAGTGTGGTGTGTTCTCTCTGTGTCTGCGTGGGTTTCCTCCGGGTGACTGTCTGTGAGGAGTGTGGTGTGTTCTCTCTGTGTCTGCGTGGGTTTCCTCCGGGTGACTGTCTGTGAGGAGTGTGGTGTGTTTTCTCTGTGTCTGAGTGGGTTTCCTCCGGGTGACTGTCTGTGAGGAGTGTGGTGTGTTCTCCCTGTGTCTGAGTGGGTTTCCTCCGGGTGACTGTTTGTGAGGAGTGTGGTGTGTTCTCCCTGTGTCTGCGTGGGTTTCCTCTGGGTGACTGTCTGTGAGGAGTGTGGTGTGTTCTCTCTCTGTCTGTGTGGGTTTCCTCCGGGTGACTGTCTGTGAGGAGTGTGGTGTGTTCTCTCTCTGTCTGTGTGGGTTTCCTCCGGGTGACTGTCTGTGAGGAGTGTGGTGTGTTCTCTCTGTGTCTGCGTGGGTTTCCTCCGGGTGACTGTCTGTGAGGAGTGTGGTGTGTTCTCTCTCTGTCTGTGTGGGTTTCCTCCGGGTGACTGTCTGTGAGGAGTGTGGTGTGTTCTCCCTGTGTCTGCGTGGGTTTCCTCCGGGTGACTGTCTGTAAGGAGTGTGGTGTGTTCTCCCTGTGTCTGCGTGGGTTTCCTCCGGGTGACTGTCTGTAAGGAGTGTGGTGTGTTCTCCCTGTGTTTGCGTGGGTTTCCTCCGGGTGACTGTCTGTGAGGAGTGTGGTGTGTTTTCTCTGTGTCTGTGTGGGTTTCCTCCGGGTGACTTTCTGTGAGGAGTGTGGTGTGTTTTCTCTGTGTCTGGGTGGGTTTCCTCCGGGTGACTGTCTGTGAGGAGTGTGGTGTGTTCTCTCTGTGTCTGTGTGGGTTTCCTCTGGGTGACTGTTTGTGAGGAGTGTGGTTTGTTTTCTCTGTGTCTGTGTGGGTTTCCTCCGGGTGACTGTCTGTGAGGAGTGTGGTGTGTTCTCCCTGTGTCTGCGTGGGTTTCCTCCGGGTGACTGTCTGTGAGGAGTGTGGTGTGTTCTCTCTGTGTCTGCGTGGGTTTCCTCCGGGTGACTGTCTGTGAGGAGTGTGGTGTGTTCTCCCTGTGCCTGCTTGTGTTTCCTCCGGGTGACTGTTTGTGAGGAGTGTTTTGTGCTTTCTCTGTGTCTGTGTGGGTTTCCTCCGGGTGACTTTCTGTGAGGAGTGTGGTGTGTTCTCCCTGTGCCTGCTTGTGTTTCCTCCGGGTGACTGTTTGTGAGGAGTGTTTTGTGCTTTCTCTGTGTCTGTGTGGGTTTCCTCCGGGTGACTGTCTGTGAGGAGTGTGGTGTGTTCTCCCTGTGTTTGCGTGGGTTTCCTCCAGGTGACTGTCTGTGAGGAGTGTGGTGTGTTCTCTCTGTGTCTGTGTGGGTTTCCTCCGGGTGACTGTCTGTGAGGAGTGTGGTGTGTTCTCTCTGTGTCTGCGTGGGTTTCCTCCGGGTGACTGTCTGTGAGGAGTGTGGTGTGTTCTCTCTGTGTCTGCGTGGGTTTCCTCTGGGTGACTGTCTGTGAGGAGTGTGGTGTGTTCTCTCTGTGTCTGCGTGGGTGTCCTCCGGGTGACTGTCTGTGATGAGAGTGATGTGTTCTCCCTGTGTCTGCGTGGGTTTCCTCCGGGTGACTGTCTGTGAGGAGTGTGGTGTGTTCTCCTTGCGTGTCTGCGTGGGTTTCCTCCGGGTGACTGTCTGTGAGGAGTGTGGTGTGTTCTCCCTGTGTTTGCGTGGGTTTCCTCCGGGTGACTGTTTGTGAGGAGTGTGGTGTGTTCTCTCTGTGTCTGCGTGGATTTCTTCCAGGTTACTGTCTGTGAGGAGTGTGGTGTGTTCTCCCTGTGTCTGTGTGGGTTTCCTCTAGGTGACTGTCTGTGAGGAGTGTGGTGTGTTCTCCCTGTGTCTGCGTGGGTTTCCTCCGGGTGACTGTCTGTGAGGAGTGTGGTGTGTTCTCTCTGTGTCTGCGTGGGTTTCCTCCGGGTGACTGTCTGTGATGAGAGTGATGTGTTCTCCCTGTGTCTGCGTGGGTTTCCTCCGGGTGACTGTCTGTGAGGAGTGTGGTGTGTTCTCCCTGCGTGTCTGTGTGGGTTTCCTCCGGGTGACTGTCTGTGAGGAGTGTGGTGTGTTCTCTCTGTGTCTGCGTGGGTTTCCTCCGGGTGACTGTCTGTGAGGAGTGTGGTGTGTTCTCCTTGCGTGTCTGCGTGGGTTTCCTCCGGGTGACTGTCTGTGAGGAGTGTGGTGTGTTCTCTCTGTGTCTGCGTGGGTTTCCTCCGGGTGACTGTCTGTGAGGAGTGTGGTGTGTTCTCTCTGTGTCTGCGTGGGTGTCCTCCGGGTGACTGTCTGTGATGAGAGTGATGTGTTCTCCCTGTGTCTGCGTGGGTTTCCTCCGGGTGACTGTCTGTGAGGAGTGTGGTGTGTTCTCCCTGCGTGTCTGCGTGGGTTTCCTCCGGGTGACTGTCTGTGAGGAGTGTGGTGTGTTCTCCCTGCGTCTGCGTGGGTTTCGTCCTAATGACTGTCTGTGAGGAGTGTTGTGTGTTTTCTCTGTGTCTGTGTGGGTTTCCTCCGGGTGACTGTCTGTGAGGAGTGTGGTGTGTTCTCCCTGTGTCTGCGTGGGTTTCCTCCGGGTGACTGTCTGTGAGGAGTGTGGTGTGTTCTCCCTGTGTCTGCGTGGGTTTCCTCCGGGTGACTGTCTGTGAGGAGTGTGGTGTGTTCTCTCTCTGTCTGTGTGGGTTTCCTCCGGGTGACTGTCTGTGAGGAGTGTGGTGTGTTCTCCCTGTGTCTGCGTGGGTTTCCTCCGGGTGACTGTCTGTAAGGAGTGTGGTGTGTTCTCCCTGTGTCTGCGTGGGTTTCCTCCGGGTGACTGTCTGTAAGGAGTGTGGTGTGTTCTCCCTGTGTTTGCGTGGGTTTCCTCCGGGTGACTGTCTGTGAGGAGTGTGGTGTGTTTTCTCTGTGTCTGTGTGGGTTTCCTCCGGGTGACTTTCTGTGAGGAGTGTGGTGTGTTTTCTCTGTGTCTGGGTGGGTTTCCTCCGGGTGACTGTCTGTGAGGAGTGTGGTGTGTTCTCTCTGTGTCTGTGTGGGTTTCCTCTGGGTGACTGTTTGTGAGGAGTGTGGTTTGTTTTCTCTGTGTCTGTGTGGGTTTCCTCCGGGTGACTGTCTGTGAGGAGTGTGGTGTGTTCTCCCTGTGTCTGCGTGGGTTTCCTCCGGGTGACTGTCTGTGAGGAGTGTGGTGTGTTCTCTCTGTGTCTGCGTGGGTTTCCTCCGGGTGACTGTCTGTGAGGAGTGTGGTGTGTTCTCTCTGTGTCTGCGTGGGTTTCCTCCGGGTGACTGTCTGTGAGGAGTGTGGTGTGTTCTCTCTGTGTCTGCGTGGGTGTCCTCCGGGTGACTGTCTGTGATGAGAGTGATGTGTTCTCCCTGTGTCTGCGTGGGTTTCCTCCGGGTGACTGTCTGTGAGGAGTGTGGTGTGTTCTCCCTGCGTGTCTGCGTGGGTTTCCTCCGGGTGACTGTCTGTGAGGAGTGTGGTGTGTTCTCCCTGCGTCTGCGTGGGTTTCGTCCTAATGACTGTCTGTGAGGAGTGTTGTGTGTTTTCTCTGTGTCTGTGTGGGTTTCCTCCGGGTGACTGTCTGTGAGGAGTGTGGTGTGTTCTCCCTGTGTCTGCGTGGGTTTCCTCCGGGTGACTGTCTGTGAGGAGTGTGGTGTGTTCTCCCTGTGTCTGCGTGGGTTTCCTCCGGGTGACTCTCTGTGATGAGAGTGATGTGTTCTCCCTGTGTCTGCGTGGGTTTCCTCCGGGTGACTGTCTGTGAGGAGTGTGGTGTGTTCTCCCTGTGTCTGCGTGGGTTTCCTCCGGGTGACTTGTCTGTGAGGAGTGTGGTGTGTTCTCTCTGTGTCTGCGTGGGTTTCCTCCGGGTGACTGTCTGTGATGAGAGTGATGTGTTCTCCCTGTGTCTGCGTGGGTTTCCTCCGGGTGACTTGTCTGTGAGGAGTGTGGTGTGTTCTCCCTGCGTGTCTGTGTGGGTTTCCTCCGGGTGACTGTCTGTGAGGAGTGTGGTGTGTTCTCTCTGTGTCTGTGTGGGTTTCCTCCGGGTGACTGTCTGTGAGGAGTGTGGTGTGTTCTCTCTGTGTTTGCGTGGGTTTCCTCCGGGTGACTGTCTGTGAGGAGTGTGGTGTGTTCTCTCTGTGTCTGCGTGGGTTTCCTCCGGGTGACTGTCTGTGAGGAGTGTGGTGTGTTCTCTCTGTGTCTGCGTGGGTGTCCTCCGGGTGACTGTCTGTGATGAGAGTGATGTGTTCTCCCTGTGTCTGCGTGGGTTTCCTCCGGGTGACTGTCTGTGAGGAGTGTGGTGTGTTCTCCTTGCGTGTCTGCGTGGGTTTCCTCCCGGTGACTGTCTGTGAGGAGTGTGGTGTGTTCTCCCTGCGTCTGCGTGGGTTTCGTCCTAATGACTGTCTGTGAGGAGTGTGGTGTTTTCTCTCTGTGTCTGTGTGGGTTTCCTCCGGGTGACTGTCTGTGAGGAGTGTGGTGTGTTCTCCCTGTGTTTGCGTGGGTTTCCTCCGGGTGACTGTCTGTGAGGAGTGTGGTGTGTTTTCTCTGTGTCTGTATGGGTTTCCTCCGGGTGACTGTCTGTGAGGAGTGTGGTGTGTTTTCTCTGTGTCTGAGTGGGTTTCCTCCGGGTGACTGTTTGTGAGGAGTGTGGTGTGTTCTCCCTGTGTCTGCGTGGGTTTCCTCCGGGTGACTGTCTGTGAGGAGTGTGGTGTGTTCTCCCTGCGTGTCTGCGTGGGTTTCCTCTGGGTGACTGTCTGTGAGGAGTGTGGTGTGTTCTCTCTCTGTCTGTGTGGGTTTCCTCCGGGTGACTGTCTGTGAGGAGTGTGGTGTGTTCTCTCTGTGTCTGCGTGGGTTTCCTCCGGGTGACTGTCTGTGAGGAGTGTGGTGTGTTCTCTCTGTGTCTGCGTGGGTTTCCTCCGGGTGACTGTCTGTGAGGAGTGTGGTGTGTTCTCCCTGTGTCTGCGTGGGTTTCCTCCGGGTGACTGTCTGTAAGGAGTGTGGTGTGTTCTCCCTGTGTCTGCGTGGGTTTCCTCCGGGTGACTGTCTGTAAGGAGTGTGGTGTGTTCTCCCTGTGTTTGCGTGGGTTTCCTCCGGGTGACTGTCTGTGAGGAGTGTGGTGTGTTTTCTCTGTGTCTGTGTGGGTTTCCTCCGGGTGACTGTTTGTGAGGAGTGTTTTGTGCTTTCTCTGTGTCTGTGTGGGTTTCCTCTGGGTGACTTTCTGTGAGGAGTGTGGTGTGTTCTCCCTGTGCCTGCTTGTGTTTCCTCCGGGTGACTGTTTGTGAGGAGTGTTTTGTGCTTTCTCTGTGTCTGCGTGGGTTTCCTCCAGGTGACTGTCTGTGAGGAGTGTGGTGTGTTCTCTCTGTGTCTGCGTGGATTTCTTCCAGGTTACTGTCTGTGAGGAGTGTGGTGTGTTCTCCCTGTGTCTGTGTGGGTGTCCTCCGGGTGACTGTCTGTGATGAGAGTGATGTGTTCTCCCTGTGTCTGCGTGGGTGTCCTCCGGGTGACTGTCTGTGATGAGAGTGATGTGTTCTCCCTGTGTCTGCGTGGGTTTCCTCCGGGTGACTGTCTGTGAGGAGTGTGGTGTGTTCTCCTTGCGTGTCTGCGTGGGTTTCCTCCGGGTGACTGTCTGTGAGGAGTGTGGTGTGTTCTCCCTGCGTCTGCGTGGGTTTCGTCCTAATGACTGTCTGTGAGGACTGTGGTGTGTTTTCTCTGCGTCTGCGTGGGTTTCCTCCGGGTGACTGTGAGGAGTGTGGTGTCTTCTCTCTGTGTCTGTGTGGGTTTCCTCCGGGTGACTGTCTGTGAGGAGTGTGGTGTGTTCTCCCTGTGTTTGCGTGGGTTTCCTCCGGGTGACTGTCTGTGAGGAGTGTGGTGTGTTTTCTCTGTGTCTGTATGGGTTTCCTCCGGGTGACTGTCTGTGAGGAGTGTGGTGTGTTTTCTCTGTGTCTGAGTGGGTTTCCTCCGGGTGACTGTTTGTGAGGAGTGTGGTGTGTTCTCCCTGTATCTGCGTGGGTTTCCTCCGGGTGACTGTCTGTGAGGAGTGTGGTGTGTTCTCCCTGCGTGTCTGCGTGGGTTTCCTCTGGGTGACTGTCTGTGAGGAGTGTGGTGTGTTCTCTCTCTGTCTGTGTGGGTTTCCTCCGGGTGACTGTCTGTGAGGAGTGTGGTGTGTTCTCTCTGTGTCTGCGTGGGTTTCCTCCGGGTGACTGTCTGTGAGGAGTGTGGTGTGTTCTCTCTGTGTCTGCGTGGGTTTCCTCCGGGTGACTGTCTGTGAGGAGTGTGGTGTGTTCTCTCTGTGTCTGCGTGGGTGTCCTCCGGGTGACTGTCTGTGATGAGAGTGATGTGTTCTCCCTGTGTCTGCGTGGGTTTCCTCCGGGTGACTGTCTGTGAGGAGTGTGGTGTGTTCTCCTTGCGTGTCTGCGTGGGTTTCCTCCGGGTGACTGTCTGTGAGGAGTGTGGTGTGTTCTCCCTGCGTCTGCGTGGGTTTCGTCCTAATGACTGTCTGTGAGGAGTGTGGTGTGTTTTCTCTGCGTCTGCGTGGGTTTCCTCCGGGTGACTGTGAGGAGTGTGGTGTGTTCTCTCTGTGTCTGTGTGGGTTTCCTCCGGGTGACTGTCTGTGAGGAGTGTGGTGTGTTCTCCCTGTGTTTGCGTGGGTTTCCTCCGGGTGACTGTCTGTGAGGAGTGTGGTGTGTTTTCTCTGTGTCTGAGTGGGTTTCCTCCGGGTGACTGTTTGTGAGGAGTGTGGTGTGTTCTCCCTGTGTCTGCGTGGGTTTCCTCCGGGTGACTGTCTGTGAGGAGTGTGGTGTGTTCTCCCTGTGTCTGAGTGGGTTTCCTCCGGGTGACTGTCTGTGAGGAGTGTGGTGTGTTCTCTCTCTGTCTGTGTGGGTTTCCTCCGGGTGACTGTCTGTGAGGAGTGTGGTGTGTTCTCTCTCTGTCTGTGTGGGTTTCCTCCGGGTGACTGTCTGTGAGGAGTGTGGTGTGTTCTCTCTGTGTCTGCGTGGGTTTCCTCCGGGTGACTGTCTGTGAGGAGTGTGGTGTGTTCTCTCTCTGTCTGTGTGGGTTTCCTCCGGGTGACTGTCTGTGAGGAGTGTGGTGTGTTCTCCCTGTGTCTGCGTGGGTTTCCTCCGGGTGACTGTCTGTAAGGAGTGTGGTGTGTTCTCCCTGTGTCTGCGTGGGTTTCCTCCGGGTGACTGTCTGTAAGGAGTGTGGTGTGTTCTCCCTGTGTTTGCGTGGGTTTCCTCCGGGTGACTGTCTGTGAGGAGTGTGGTGTGTTTTCTCTGTGTCTGTGTGGGTTTCCTCCGGGTGACTTTCTGTGAGGAGTGTGGTGTGTTTTCTCTGTGTCTGGGTGGGTTTCCTCCGGGTGACTGTCTGTGAGGAGTGTGGTGTGTTCTCTCTGTGTCTGTGTGGGTTTCCTCTGGGTGACTGTTTGTGAGGAGTGTGGTTTGTTCTCTCTCTGTCTGTGTGGGTTTCCTCCGGGTGACTGTCTGTGAGGAGTGTGGTGTGTTCTCCCTGTGTCTGCGTGGGTTTCCTCCGGGTGACTGTCTGTAAGGAGTGTGGTGTGTTCTCCCTGTGTCTGCGTGGGTTTCCTCCGGGTGACTGTCTGTAAGGAGTGTGGTGTGTTCTCCCTGTGTTTGCGTGGGTTTCCTCCGGGTGACTGTCTGTGAGGAGTGTGGTGTGTTTTCTCTGTGTCTGTGTGGGTTTCCTCCGGGTGACTTTCTGTGAGGAGTGTGGTGTGTTTTCTCTGTGTCTGGGTGGGTTTCCTCCGGGTGACTGTCTGTGAGGAGTGTGGTGTGTTCTCTCTGTGTCTTTGTGGGTTTCCTCTGGGTGACTGTTTGTGAGGAGTGTGGTTTGTTTTCTCTGTGTCTGCGTGGGTTTCCTCCGGGTGACTGTCTGTGAGGAGTGTGGTGTATTCTCTCTGTGTCTGCGTGGGTTTCCTCCGGGTGACTGTCTGTGAGGAGTGTGGTGTGTTCTCCCTGTGCCTGCTTGTGTTTCCTCCGGGTGACTGTTTGTGAGGAGTGTTTTGTGCTTTCTCTGTGTCTGTGTGGGTTTCCTCTGGGTGACTTTCTGTGAGGAGTGTGGTGTGTTCTCCCTGTGCCTGCTTGTGTTTCCTCCGGGTGACTGTCTGTGAGGAGTGTGGTGTGTTCTCTCTGTGTCTGCGTGGGTTTCCTCCGGGTGACTGTCTGTGAGGAGTGTGGTGTGTTCTCTCTGTGTCTGCGTGGTTTTCCTCTGGGTGACTGTCTGTGAGGAGTGTGGTGTGTTCTCTCTGTGTCTGCGTGGGTTTCCTCCGGGTGACTGTCTGTGAGGAGTGTGGTGTGTTTTCTCTGTGTCTGAGTGGGTTTCCTCCGGGTGACTGTCTGTGAGGAGTGTGGTGTGTTCTCCCTGTGTCTGAGTGGGTTTCCTCCGGGTGACTGTTTGTGAGGAGTGTGGTGTGTTCTCCCTGTGTCTGCGTGGGTTTCCTCTGGGTGACTGTCTGTGAGGAGTGTGGTGTGTTCTCTCTCTGTCTGTGTGGGTTTCCTCCGGGTGACTGTTTGTGAGGAGTGTGGTTTGTTTTCTCTGTGTCTGCGTGGGTTTCCTCCGGGTGACTGTCTGTGAGGAGTGTGGTGTGTTCTCTCTGTGTCTGTGTGGGTTTCCTCCGGGTGACTGTCTGTGAGGAGTGTGGTGTGTTCTCCCTGTGCCTGCTTGTGTTTCCTCCGGGTGACTTTTTGTGAGGAGTGTTTTGTGCTTTCTCTGTGTCTGTGTGGGTTTCCTCCGGGTGACTGTCTGTGAGGAGTGTGGTGTGTTCTCCCTGTGTTTGCGTGGGTTTCCTCCAGGTGACTGTCTGTGAGGAGTGTGGTGTGTTCTCTCTGTGTCTGTGTGGGTTTCCTCCGGGTGACTGTCTGTGAGGAGTGTGGTGTGTTCTCTCTGTGTCTGCGTGGGTTTCCTCCGGGTGACTGTCTGTGAGGAGTGTGGTGTGTTCTCTCTGTGTCTGCGTGGGTTTCCTCTGGGTGACTGTCTGTGAGGAGTGTGGTGTGTTCTCTCTGTGTCTGCGTGGGTTTCCTCCGGGTGACTGTCTGTGAGGAGTGTGGTGTGTTTTCTCTGTGTCTGAGTGGGTTTCCTCCGGGTGACTGTCTGTGAGGAGTGTGGTGTGTTCTCCCTGTGTCTGAGTGGGTTTCCTCCGGGTGACTGTTTGTGAGGAGTGTGGTGTGTTCTCCCTGTGTCTGCGTGGGTTTCCTCTGGGTGACTGTCTGTGAGGAGTGTGGTGTGTTCTCTCTCTGTCTGTGTGGGTTTCCTCCGGGTGACTGTCTGTGAGGAGTGTGGTGTGTTCTCTCTCTGTCTGTGTGGGTTTCCTCCGGGTGACTGTCTGTGAGGAGTGTGGTGTGTTCTCTCTGTGTCTGCGTGGGTTTCCTCCGGGTGACTGTCTGTGAGGAGTGTGGTGTGTTCTCTCTCTGTCTGTGTGGGTTTCCTCCGGGTGACTGTCTGTGAGGAGTGTGGTGTGTTCTCCCTGTGTCTGCGTGGGTTTCCTCCGGGTGACTGTCTGTAAGGAGTGTGGTGTGTTCTCCCTGTGTCTGCGTGGGTTTCCTCCGGGTGACTGTCTGTAAGGAGTGTGGTGTGTTCTCCCTGTGTTTGCGTGGGTTTCCTCCGGGTGACTGTCTGTGAGGAGTGTGGTGTGTTTTCTCTGTGTCTGTGTGGGTTTCCTCCGGGTGACTTTCTGTGAGGAGTGTGGTGTGTTTTCTCTGTGTCTGGGTGGGTTTCCTCCGGGTGACTGTCTGTGAGGAGTGTGGTGTGTTCTCTCTGTGTCTGTGTGGGTTTCCTCTGGGTGACTGTTTGTGAGGAGTGTGGTTTGTTTTCTCTGTGTCTGTGTGGGTTTCCTCCGGGTGACTGTCTGTGAGGAGTGTGGTGTGTTCTCCCTGTGTCTGCGTGGGTTTCCTCCGGGTGACTGTCTGTGAGGAGTGTGGTGTGTTCTCTCTGTGTCTGCGTGGGTTTCCTCCGGGTGACTGTCTGTGAGGAGTGTGGTGTGTTCTCCCTGTGCCTGCTTGTGTTTCCTCCGGGTGACTGTTTGTGAGGAGTGTTTTGTGCTTTCTCTGTGTCTGTGTGGGTTTCCTCTGGGTGACTTTCTGTGAGGAGTGTGGTGTGTTCTCCCTGTGCCTGCTTGTGTTTCCTCCGGGTGACTGTTTGTGAGGAGTGTTTTGTGCTTTCTCTGTGTCTTTGTGGGTTTCCTCCGGGTGACTGTCTGTGAGGAGTGTGGTGTGTTCTCCCTGTGTTTGCGTGGGTTTCCTCCAGGTGACTGTCTGTGAGGAGTGTGGTGTGTTCTCTCTGTGTCTGTGTGGGTTTCCTCCGGGTGACTGTCTGTGAGGAGTGTGGTGTGTTCTCTCTGTGTCTGCGTGGGTTTCCTCCGGGTGACTGTCTGTGAGGAGTGTGGTGTGTTCTCTCTGTGTCTGCGTGGGTTTCCTCTGGGTGACTGTCTGTGAGGAGTGTGGTGTGTTCTCTCTGTGTCTGCGTGGGTGTCCTCCGGGTGACTGTCTGTGATGAGAGTGATGTGTTCTCCCTGTGTCTGCGTGGGTTTCCTCCGGGTGACTGTCTGTGAGGAGTGTGGTGTGTTCTCCTTGCGTGTCTGCGTGGGTTTCCTCCGGGTGACTGTCTGTGAGGAGTGTGGTGTGTTCTCCCTGTGTTTGCGTGGGTTTCCTCCGGGTGACTGTTTGTGAGGAGTGTGGTGTGTTCTCTCTGTGTCTGCGTGGATTTCTTCCAGGTTACTGTCTGTGAGGAGTGTGGTGTGTTCTCTCTGTGTCTGCGTGGATTTCTTCCAGGTTACTGTCTGTGAGGAGTGTGGTGTGTTCTCCCTGTGTCTGTGTGGGTTTCCTCTAGGTGACTGTCTGTGAGGAGTGTCGTGTGTTCTCCCTGTGTCTGCGTGGGTTTCCTCCGGGTGACTGTCTGTGAGGAGTGTGGTGTGTTCTCTCTGTGTCTGCGTGGGTTTCCTCCGGGTGACTGTCTGTGAGGAGTGTGGTGTGTTCTCCCTGCGTGTCTGTGTGGGTTTCCTCCGGGTGACTGTCTGTGAGGAGTGTGGTGTGTTCTCTCTGTGTCTGCGTGGGTTTCCTCCGGGTGACTGTCTGTGAGGAGTGTGGTGTGTTCTCCTTGCGTGTCTGCGTGGGTTTCCTCCGGGTGACTGTCTGTGAGGAGTGTGGTGTGTTCTCTCTGTGTCTGCGTGGGTTTCCTCCGGGTGACTGTCTGTGAGGAGTGTGGTGTGTTCTCTCTGTGTCTGCGTGGGTGTCCTCCGGGTGACTGTCTGTGATGATAGTGATGTGTTCTCCCTGTGTCTGCGTGGGTTTCCTCTGGGTGACTGTCTGTGAGGAGTGTGGTGTGTTCTCCCTGCGTGTCTGCATGGGTTTCCTCCGGGTGACTGTCTGTGAGGAGTGTGGTGTGTTCTCCCTGCGTCTGCGTGGGTTTCGTCCTAATGACTGTCTGTGAGGAGTGTTGTGTGTTTTCTCTCTGTCTGTGTGGGTTTCCTCCGGGTGACTGTCTGTGAGGAGTGTGGTGTGTTCTCCCTGTGTCTGCGTGGGTTTCCTCCGGGTGACTGTCTGTGAGGAGTGTGGTGTGTTCTCCCTGTGTCTGCGTGGGTTTCCTCCGGGTGACTGTCTGTGATGAGAGTGATGTGTTCTCCCTGTGTCTGCGTGGGTTTCCTCCGGGTGACTGTCTGTGAGGAGTGTGGTGTGTTCTCCCTGTGTCTGCGTGGGTTTCCTCCGGGTGACTCTATGTGATAAGAGTGATGTGTTCTCCCTGTGTCTGCGTGGGTTTCCTCCGGGTGACTGTCTGTGAGGAGTGTGGTGTGTTCTCCCTGTGTCTGCGTGGGTTTCCTCCGGGTGACTTGTCTGTGAGGAGTGTGGTGTGTTCTCTCTGTGTCTGCGTGGGTTTCCTCCGAGTGACTGTCTGTGATGAGAGTGATGTGTTCTCCCTGTGTCTGCGTGGGTTTCCTCCGGGTGACTTGTCTGTGAGGAGTGTGGTGTGTTCTCCCTGCGTGTCTGTGTGGGTTTCCTCCGGGTGACTGTCTGTGAGGAGTGTGGTGTGTTCTCTCTGTGTCTGTGTGGGTTTCCTCCGGGTGACTGTCTGTGAGGAGTGTGGTGTGTTCTCTCTGTGTTTGCGTGGGTTTCCTCCGGGTGACTGTCTGTGAGGAGTGTGGTGTGTTCTCTCTGTGTCTGCGTGGGTTTCCTCCGGGTGACTGTCTGTGAGGAGTGTGGTGTGTTCTCTCTGTGTCTGCGTGGGTGTCCTCCGGGTGACTGTCTGTGATGAGAGTGATGTGTTCTCCCTGTGTCTGCGTGGGTTTCCTCCGGGTGACTGTCTGTGAGGAGTGTGGTGTGTTCTCCTTGCGTGTCTGCGTGGGTTTCCTCCGGGTGACTGTCTGTGAGGAGTGTGGTGTGTTCTCCCTGCGTCTGCGTGGGTTTCGTCCTAATGACTGTCTGTGAGGAGTGTGGTGTTTTCTCTCTGTGTCTGTGTGGGTTTCCTCCGGGTGACTGTCTGTGAGGAGTGTGGTGTGTTCTCCCTGTGTTTGCGTGGGTTTCCTCCGGGTGACTGTCTGTGAGGAGTGTGGTGTGTTTTCTCTGTGTCTGTATGGGTTTCCTCCGGGTGACTGTCTGTGAGGAGTGTGGTGTGTTTTCTCTGTGTCTGAGTGGGTTTCCTCCGGGTGACTGTTTGTGAGGAGTGTGGTGTGTTCTCCCTGTGTCTGCGTGGGTTTCCTCCGGGTGACTGTCTGTGAGGAGTGTGGTGTGTTCTCCCTGCGTGTCTGCGTGGGTTTCCTCTGGGTGACTGTCTGTGAGGAGTGTGGTGTGTTCTCTCTCTGTCTGTGTGGGTTTCCTCCGGGTGACTGTCTGTGAGGAGTGTGGTGTGTTCTCTCTGTGTCTGCGTGGGTTTCCTCCGGGTGACTGTCTGTGAGGAGTGTGGTGTGTTCTCTCTGTGTCTGCGTGGGTTTCCTCCGGGTGACTGTCTGTGAGGAGTGTGGTGTGTTCTCCCTGTGTCTGTGTCCCTGATCATGAAGGTTAAATGAACAATATGAGGTTGCGCATAGAGCTACATAAATGTCGTCACAGTTCAGCATTAAATTTGTGTGTGTGTTCCCACAGTCAGTCCTCCGGGTGACTGTCTGTGAGGAGTGTGGTGTGTTCTCCCTGTGTCTGCGTGGGTTTCCTCCGGGTGACTGTCTGTAAGGAGTGTGGTGTGTTCTCCCTGTGTCTGCGTGGGTTTCCTCCGGGTGACTGTCTGTAAGGAGTGTGGTGTGTTCTCCCTGTGTTTGCGTGGGTTTCCTCCGGGTGACTGTCGGTGATTAGTGTGGTGTGTTTTCTCTGTGTCTGTGTGGGTTTCCTCCGGGTGACTTTCTGTGAGGAGTGTGGTGTGTTTTCTCTGTGTCTGGGTGGGTTTCCTCCGGGTGACTGTTTGTGAGGAGTGCTTTGTGCTTTCTCTGTGTCTGTGTGGGTTTCCTCTGGGTGACTTTCTGTGAGGAGTGTGGTGTGTTCTCCCTGTGCCTGCTTGTGTTTCCTCCGGGTGACTGTTTGTGAGGAGTGTTTTGTGCTTTCTCTGTGTCTGCGTGGGTTTCCTCCGGGTGACTGTCTGTGAGGAGTGTGGTGTGTTCTCTCTGTGTCTGCGTGGATTTCTTCCAGGTTACTGTCTGTGAGGAGTGTGGTGTGTTCTCCCTGTGTCTGTGTGGGTTTCCTCTAGGTGACTGTCTGTGAGGAGTGTGGTGTGTTCTCCCTGTGTCTGCGTGGGTTTCCTCCGGGTGACTGTCTGTGAGGAGTGTGGTGTGTTCTCTCTGTGTCTGCGTGGGTTTCCTCCGGGTGACTGTCTGTGAGGAGTGTGGTGTGTTCTCTCTGTGTCTGCGTGGGTTTCCTCCGGGTGAGTGTATGTGAGGAGTGTGGTGTGTTCTCTCTGTGTCTGCGTGGGTCTCCTCCGGGTGACTGTCTGTGAGGAGTGTGGTGTGTTCTCCCTGTGTCTGCGTGGGTTTCCTCCGGGTGACTGTCTGTGAGGAGTGTGGTGTGTTCTCTCTGTGTCTGCGTGGGTTTCCTCCGGGTGACTGTCTGTGAGGAGTGTGGTGTGTTCTCTCTCTGTCTGCGTGGGTTTCCTCCGGGTGACTGTCTGTGAGGAGTGTGGTGTGTTCTCCCTGTGTCTGTGTCCCTGATCATGAAGGTTAAATGAACAATATGAGGTTGCGCATAGAGCTACATAAATGTCGTCACAGTTCAGCATTAAATTTGTGTGTGTGTGTGTGTGTTCCCACAGTCAGTCCTCCGGGTGACTGTCTGTGAGGAGTGTGGTGTGTTCTCCCTGTGTCTGCGTGGGTTTCCTCCGGGTGACTGTCTGTAAGGAGTGTGGTGTGTTCTCCCTGTGTCTGCGTGGGTTTCCTCCGGGTGACTGTCTGTAAGGAGTGTGGTGTGTTCTCCCTGTGTTTGCGTGGGTTTCCTCCGGGTGACTGTCTGTGAGGAGTGTGGTGTGTTTTCTCTGTGTCTGTGTGGGTTTCCTCCGGGTGACTGTTTGTGAGGAGTGTTTTGTGCTTTCTCTGTGTCTGTGTGGGTTTCCTCTGGGTGACTTTCTGTGAGGAGTGTGGTGTGTTCTCCCTGTGCCTGCTTGTGTTTCCTCCGGGTGACTGTTTGTGAGGAGTGTTTTGTGCTTTCTCTGTGTCTGCGTGGGTTTCCTCCGGGTGACTGTCTGTGAGGAGTGTGGTGTGTTCTCTCTGTGTCTGCGTGGATTTCTTCCAGGTTACTGTCTGTGAGGAGTGTGGTGTGTTCTCCCTGTGTCTGTGTGGGTGTCCTCCGGGTGACTGTCTGTGATGAGAGTGATGTGTTCTCCCTGTGTCTGCGTGGGTGTCCTCCGGGTGACTGTCTGTGATGAGAGTGATGTGTTCTCCCTGTGTCTGCGTGGGTTTCCTCCGGGTGACTGTCTGTGAGGAGTGTGGTGTGTTCTCCTTGCGTGTCTGCGTGGGTTTCCTCCGGGTGACTGTCTGTGAGGAGTGTGGTGTGTTCTCCCTGCGTCTGCGTGGGTTTCGTCCTAATGACTGTCTGTGAGGACTGTGGTGTGTTTTCTCTGCGTCTGCGTGGGTTTCCTCCGGGTGACTGTGAGGAGTGTGGTGTTTTCTGTCTGTGTCTGTGTGGGTTTCCTCCGGGTGACTGTCTGTGAGGAGTGTGGTGTGTTCTCCCTGTGTTTGCGTGGGTTTCCTCCGGGTGACTGTCTGTGAGGAGTGTGGTGTGTTTTCTCTGTGTCTGTATGGGTTTCCTCCGGGTGACTGTCTGTGAGGAGTGTGGTGTGTTTTCTCTGTGTCTGAGTGGGTTTCCTCCGGGTGACTGTTTGTGAGGAGTGTGGTGTGTTCTCCCTGTATCTGCGTGGGTTTCCTCCGGGTGACTGTCTGTGAGGAGTGTGGTGTGTTCTCCCTGCGTGTCTGCGTGGGTTTCCTCTGGGTGACTGTCTGTGAGGAGTGTGGTGTGTTCTCTCTCTGTCTGTGTGGGTTTCCTCCGGGTGACTGTCTGTGAGGAGTGTGGTGTGTTCTCTCTGTGTCTGCGTGGGTTTCCTCCGGGTGACTGTCTGTGAGGAGTGTGGTGTGTTCTCTCTGTGTCTGCGTGGGTTTCCTCCGGGTGACTGTCTGTGAGGAGTGTGGTGTGTTCTCTCTGTGTCTGCGTGGGTTTCCTCCGGGTGAGTGTATGTGAGGAGTGTGGTGTGTTCTCTCTGTGTCTGCGTGGGTCTCCTCCGGGTGACTGTCTGTGAGGAGTGTGGTGTGTTCTCCCTGTGTCTGCGTGGGTTTCCTCCGGGTGACTGTCTGTGAGGAGTGTGGTGTGTTCTCTCTGTGTCTGCGTGGGTTTCCTCCGGGTGACTGTCTGTGAGGAGTGTGGTGTGTTCTCTCTCTGTCTGCGTGGGTTTCCTCCGGGTGACTGTCTGTGAGGAGTGTGGTGTGTTCTCCCTGTGTCTGTGTCCCTGATCATGAAGGTTAAATGAACAATATGAGGTTGCGCATAGAGCTACATAAATGTCGTCACAGTTCAGCATTAAATTTGTGTGTGTGTGTGTGTGTTCCCACAGTCAGTCCTCCGGGTGACTGTCTGTGAGGAGTGTGGTGTGTTCTCCCTGTGTCTGCGTGGGTTTCCTCCGGGTGACTGTCTGTAAGGAGTGTGGTGTGTTCTCCCTGTGTCTGCGTGGGTTTCCTCCGGGTGACTGTCTGTAAGGAGTGTGGTGTGTTCTCCCTGTGTTTGCGTGGGTTTCCTCCGGGTGACTGTCTGTGAGGAGTGTGGTGTGTTTTCTCTGTGTCTGTGTGGGTTTCCTCCGGGTGACTGTTTGTGAGGAGTGTTTTGTGCTTTCTCTGTGTCTGTGTGGGTTTCCTCTGGGTGACTTTCTGTGAGGAGTGTGGTGTGTTCTCCCTGTGCCTGCTTGTGTTTCCTCCGGGTGACTGTTTGTGAGGAGTGTTTTGTGCTTTCTCTGTGTCTGCGTGGGTTTCCTCCGGGTGACTGTCTGTGAGGAGTGTGGTGTGTTCTCTCTGTGTCTGCGTGGATTTCTTCCAGGTTACTGTCTGTGAGGAGTGTGGTGTGTTCTCCCTGTGTCTGTGTGGGTGTCCTCCGGGTGACTGTCTGTGATGAGAGTGATGTGTTCTCCCTGTGTCTGCGTGGGTGTCCTCCGGGTGACTGTCTGTGATGAGAGTGATGTGTTCTCCCTGTGTCTGCGTGGGTTTCCTCCGGGTGACTGTCTGTGAGGAGTGTGGTGTGTTCTCCTTGCGTGTCTGCGTGGGTTTCCTCCGGGTGACTGTCTGTGAGGAGTGTGGTGTGTTCTCCCTGCGTCTGCGTGGGTTTCGTCCTAATGACTGTCTGTGAGGACTGTGGTGTGTTTTCTCTGCGTCTGCGTGGGTTTCCTCCGGGTGACTGTGAGGAGTGTGGTGTTTTCTGTCTGTGTCTGTGTGGGTTTCCTCCGGGTGACTGTCTGTGAGGAGTGTGGTGTGTTCTCCCTGTGTTTGCGTGGGTTTCCTCCGGGTGACTGTCTGTGAGGAGTGTGGTGTGTTTTCTCTGTGTCTGTATGGGTTTCCTCCGGGTGACTGTCTGTGAGGAGTGTGGTGTGTTTTCTCTGTGTCTGAGTGGGTTTCCTCCGGGTGACTGTTTGTGAGGAGTGTGGTGTGTTCTCCCTGTATCTGCGTGGGTTTCCTCCGGGTGACTGTCTGTGAGGAGTGTGGTGTGTTCTCCCTGCGTGTCTGCGTGGGTTTCCTCTGGGTGACTGTCTGTGAGGAGTGTGGTGTGTTCTCTCTCTGTCTGTGTGGGTTTCCTCCGGGTGACTGTCTGTGAGGAGTGTGGTGTGTTCTCTCTGTGTCTGCGTGGGTTTCCTCCGGGTGACTGTCTGTGAGGAGTGTGGTGTGTTCTCTCTGTGTCTGCGTGGGTTTCCTCCGGGTGACTGTCTGTGAGGAGTGTGGTGTGTTCTCTCTGTGTCTGCGTGGGTTTCCTCCGGGTGACTGTCTGTGAGGAGTGTGGTGTGTTCTCTCTGTGTCTGCGTGGGTGTCCTCCGGGTGACTGTCTGTGATGAGAGTGATGTGTTCTCCCTGTGTCTGCGTGGGTTTCCTCCGGGTGACTGTCTGTGAGGAGTGTGGTGTGTTCTCCTTGCGTGTCTGCGTGGGTTTCCTCCGGGTGACTGTCTGTGAGGAGTGTGGTGTGTTCTCCCTGCGTCTGCGTGGGTTTCGTCCTAATGACTGTCTGTGAGGAGTGTGGTGTGTTTTCTCTGCGTCTGCGTGGGTTTCCTCCGGGTGACTGTGAGGAGTGTGGTGTGTTCTCTCTGTGTCTGTGTGGGTTTCCTCCGGGTGACTGTCTGTGAGGAGTGTGGTGTGTTCTCCCTGTGTTTGCGTGGGTTTCCTCCGGGTGACTGTCTGTGAGGAGTGTGGTGTGTTTTCTCTGTGTCTGAGTGGGTTTCCTCCGGGTGACTGTTTGTGAGGAGTGTGGTGTGTTCTCCCTGTGTCTGCGTGGGTTTCCTCCGGGTGACTGTCTGTGAGGAGTGTGGTGTGTTCTCCCTGTGTCTGAGTGGGTTTCCTCCGGGTGACTGTCTGTGAGGAGTGTGGTGTGTTCTCTCTCTGTCTGTGTGGGTTTCCTCCGGGTGACTGTCTGTGAGGAGTGTGGTGTGTTCTCTCTCTGTCTGTGTGGGTTTCCTCCGGGTGACTGTCTGTGAGGAGTGTGGTGTGTTCTCTCTGTGTCTGCGTGGGTTTCCTCCGGGTGACTGTCTGTGAGGAGTGTGGTGTGTTCTCTCTCTGTCTGTGTGGGTTTCCTCCGGGTGACTGTCTGTGAGGAGTGTGGTGTGTTCTCCCTGTGTCTGCGTGGGTTTCCTCCGGGTGACTGTCTGTAAGGAGTGTGGTGTGTTCTCCCTGTGTCTGCGTGGGTTTCCTCCGGGTGACTGTCTGTAAGGAGTGTGGTGTGTTCTCCCTGTGTTTGCGTGGGTTTCCTCCGGGTGACTGTCTGTGAGGAGTGTGGTGTGTTTTCTCTGTGTCTGTGTGGGTTTCCTCCGGGTGACTTTCTGTGAGGAGTGTGGTGTGTTTTCTCTGTGTCTGGGTGGGTTTCCTCCGGGTGACTGTCTGTGAGGAGTGTGGTGTGTTCTCTCTGTGTCTGTGTGGGTTTCCTCTGGGTGACTGTTTGTGAGGAGTGTGGTTTGTTCTCTCTCTGTCTGTGTGGGTTTCCTCCGGGTGACTGTCTGTGAGGAGTGTGGTGTGTTCTCCCTGTGTCTGCGTGGGTTTCCTCCGGGTGACTGTCTGTAAGGAGTGTGGTGTGTTCTCCCTGTGTCTGCGTGGGTTTCCTCCGGGTGACTGTCTGTAAGGAGTGTGGTGTGTTCTCCCTGTGTTTGCGTGGGTTTCCTCCGGGTGACTGTCTGTGAGGAGTGTGGTGTGTTTTCTCTGTGTCTGTGTGGGTTTCCTCCGGGTGACTTTCTGTGAGGAGTGTGGTGTGTTTTCTCTGTGTCTGGGTGGGTTTCCTCCGGGTGACTGTCTGTGAGGAGTGTGGTGTGTTCTCTCTGTGTCTGTGTGGGTTTCCTCTGGGTGACTGTTTGTGAGGAGTGTGGTTTGTTTTCTCTGTGTCTGCGTGGGTTTCCTCCGGGTGACTGTCTGTGAGGAGTGTGGTGTGTTCTCTCTGTGTCTGCGTGGGTTTCCTCCGGGTGACTGTCTGTGAGGAGTGTGGTGTGTTCTCCCTGTGCCTGCTTGTGTTTCCTCCGGGTGACTGTTTGTGAGGAGTGTTTTGTGCTTTCTCTGTGTCTGTGTGGGTTTCCTCTGGGTGACTTTCTGTGAGGAGTGTGGTGTGTTCTCCCTGTGCCTGCTTGTGTTTCCTCCGGGTGACTGTTTGTGAGGAGTGTTTTGTGCTTTCTCTGTGTCTGTGTGGGTTTCCTCCGGGTGACTGTCTGTGAGGAGTGTGGTGTGTTCTCCCTGTGTTTGCGTGGGTTTCCTCCAGGTGACTGTCTGTGAGGAGTGTGGTGTGTTCTCTCTGTGTCTGTGTGGGTTTCCTCCGGGTGACTGTCTGTGAGGAGTGTGGTGTGTTCTCTCTGTGTCTGCGTGGGTTTCCTCCGGGTGACTGTCTGTGAGGAGTGTGGTGTGTTCTCTCTGTGTCTGCGTGGTTTTCCTCTGGGTGACTGTCTGTGAGGAGTGTGGTGTGTTCTCTCTGTGTCTGCGTGGGTTTCCTCCGGGTGACTGTCTGTGAGGAGTGTGGTGTGTTTTCTCTGTGTCTGAGTGGGTTTCCTCCGGGTGACTGTCTGTGAGGAGTGTGGTGTGTTCTCCCTGTGTCTGAGTGGGTTTCCTCCGGGTGACTGTTTGTGAGGAGTGTGGTGTGTTCTCCCTGTGTCTGCGTGGGTTTCCTCTGGGTGACTGTCTGTGAGGAGTGTGGTGTGTTCTCTCTCTGTCTGTGTGGGTTTCCTCCGGGTGACTGTTTGTGAGGAGTGTGGTTTGTTTTCTCTGTGTCTGCGTGGGTTTCCTCCGGGTGACTGTCTGTGAGGAGTGTGGTGTGTTCTCTCTGTGTCTGTGTGGGTTTCCTCCGGGTGACTGTCTGTGAGGAGTGTGGTGTGTTCTCCCTGTGCCTGCTTGTGTTTCCTCCGGGTGACTGTTTGTGAGGAGTGTTTTGTGCTTTCTCTGTGTCTGTGTGGGTTTCCTCCGGGTGACTGTCTGTGAGGAGTGTGGTGTGTTCTCCCTGTGTTTGCGTGGGTTTCCTCCAGGTGACTGTCTGTGAGGAGTGTGGTGTGTTCTCTCTGTGTCTGTGTGGGTTTCCTCCGGGTGACTGTCTGTGAGGAGTGTGGTGTGTTCTCTCTGTGTCTGCGTGGGTTTCCTCCGGGTGACTGTCTGTGAGGAGTGTGGTGTGTTCTCTCTGTGTCTGCGTGGGTTTCCTCTGGGTGACTGTCTGTGAGGAGTGTGGTGTGTTCTCTCTGTGTCTGCGTGGGTTTCCTCCGGGTGACTGTCTGTGAGGAGTGTGGTGTGTTTTCTCTGTGTCTGAGTGGGTTTCCTCCGGGTGACTGTCTGTGAGGAGTGTGGTGTGTTCTCCCTGTGTCTGAGTGGGTTTCCTCCGGGTGACTGTTTGTGAGGAGTGTGGTGTGTTCTCCCTGTGTCTGCGTGGGTTTCCTCTGGGTGACTGTCTGTGAGGAGTGTGGTGTGTTCTCTCTCTGTCTGTGTGGGTTTCCTCCGGGTGACTGTCTGTGAGGAGTGTGGTGTGTTCTCTCTCTGTCTGTGTGGGTTTCCTCCGGGTGACTGTCTGTGAGGAGTGTGGTGTGTTCTCTCTGTGTCTGCGTGGGTTTCCTCCGGGTGACTGTCTGTGAGGAGTGTGGTGTGTTCTCTCTCTGTCTGTGTGGGTTTCCTCCGGGTGACTGTCTGTGAGGAGTGTGGTGTGTTCTCCCTGTGTCTGCGTGGGTTTCCTCCGGGTGACTGTCTGTAAGGAGTGTGGTGTGTTCTCCCTGTGTCTGCGTGGGTTTCCTCCGGGTGACTGTCTGTAAGGAGTGTGGTGTGTTCTCCCTGTGTTTGCGTGGGTTTCCTCCGGGTGACTGTCTGTGAGGAGTGTGGTGTGTTTTCTCTGTGTCTGTGTGGGTTTCCTCCGGGTGACTTTCTGTGAGGAGTGTGGTGTGTTTTCTCTGTGTCTGGGTGGGTTTCCTCCGGGTGACTGTCTGTGAGGAGTGTGGTGTGTTCTCTCTGTGTCTGTGTGGGTTTCCTCTGGGTGACTGTTTGTGAGGAGTGTGGTTTGTTTTCTCTGTGTCTGTGTGGGTTTCCTCCGGGTGACTGTCTGTGAGGAGTGTGGTGTGTTCTCCCTGTGTCTGCGTGGGTTTCCTCCGGGTGACTGTCTGTGAGGAGTGTGGTGTGTTCTCTCTGTGTCTGCGTGGGTTTCCTCCGGGTGACTGTCTGTGAGGAGTGTGGTGTGTTCTCCCTGTGCCTGCTTGTGTTTCCTCCGGGTGACTGTTTGTGAGGAGTGTTTTGTGCTTTCTCTGTGTCTGTGTGGGTTTCCTCTGGGTGACTTTCTGTGAGGAGTGTGGTGTGTTCTCCCTGTGCCTGCTTGTGTTTCCTCCGGGTGACTGTTTGTGAGGAGTGTTTTGTGCTTTCTCTGTGTCTTTGTGGGTTTCCTCCGGGTGACTGTCTGTGAGGAGTGTGGTGTGTTCTCCCTGTGTTTGCGTGGGTTTCCTCCAGGTGACTGTCTGTGAGGAGTGTGGTGTGTTCTCTCTGTGTCTGTGTGGGTTTCCTCCGGGTGACTGTCTGTGAGGAGTGTGGTGTGTTCTCTCTGTGTCTGCGTGGGTTTCCTCCGGGTGACTGTCTGTGAGGAGTGTGGTGTGTTCTCTCTGTGTCTGCGTGGGTTTCCTCTGGGTGACTGTCTGTGAGGAGTGTGGTGTGTTCTCTCTGTGTCTGCGTGGGTGTCCTCCGGGTGACTGTCTGTGATGAGAGTGATGTGTTCTCCCTGTGTCTGCGTGGGTTTCCTCCGGGTGACTGTCTGTGAGGAGTGTGGTGTGTTCTCCTTGCGTGTCTGCGTGGGTTTCCTCCGGGTGACTGTCTGTGAGGAGTGTGGTGTGTTCTCCCTGTGTTTGCGTGGGTTTCCTCCGGGTGACTGTTTGTGAGGAGTGTGGTGTGTTCTCTCTGTGTCTGCGTGGATTTCTTCCAGGTTACTGTCTGTGAGGAGTGTGGTGTGTTCTCCCTGTGTCTGTGTGGGTTTCCTCTAGGTGACTGTCTGTGAGGAGTGTCGTGTGTTCTCCCTGTGTCTGCGTGGGTTTCCTCCGGGTGACTGTCTGTGAGGAGTGTGGTGTGTTCTCTCTGTGTCTGCGTGGGTTTCCTCCGGGTGACTGTCTGTGAGGAGTGTGGTGTGTTCTCCCTGCGTGTCTGTGTGGGTTTCCTCCGGGTGACTGTCTGTGAGGAGTGTGGTGTGTTCTCTCTGTGTCTGCGTGGGTTTCCTCCGGGTGACTGTCTGTGAGGAGTGTGGTGTGTTCTCCTTGCGTGTCTGCGTGGGTTTCCTCCGGGTGACTGTCTGTGAGGAGTGTGGTGTGTTCTCTCTGTGTCTGCGTGGGTTTCCTCCGGGTGACTGTCTGTGAGGAGTGTGGTGTGTTCTCTCTGTGTCTGCGTGGGTGTCCTCCGGGTGACTGTCTGTGATGAGAGTGATGTGTTCTCCCTGTGTCTGCGTGGGTTTCCTCTGGGTGACTGTCTGTGAGGAGTGTGGTGTGTTCTCCCTGCGTGTCTGCGTGGGTTTCCTCCGGGTGACTGTCTGTGAGGAGTGTGGTGTGTTCTCCCTGCGTCTGCGTGGGTTTCGTCCTAATGACTGTCTGTGAGGAGTGTTGTGTGTTTTCTCTGTGTCTGTGTGGGTTTCCTCCGGGTGACTGTCTGTGAGGAGTGTGGTGTGTTCTCCCTGTGTCTGCGTGGGTTTCCTCCGGGTGACTGTCTGTGAGGAGTGTGGTGTGTTCTCCCTGTGTCTGCGTGGGTTTCCTCCGGGTGACTGTCTGTGATGAGAGTGATGTGTTCTCCCTGTGTCTGCGTGGGTTTCCTCCGGGTGACTGTCTGTGAGGAGTGTGGTGTGTTCTCCCTGTGTCTGCGTGGGTTTCCTCCGGGTGACTCTCTGTGATGAGAGTGATGTGTTCTCCCTGTGTCTGCGTGGGTTTCCTCCGGGTGACTGTCTGTGAGGAGTGTGGTGTGTTCTCCCTGTGTCTGCGTGGGTTTCCTCCGGGTGACTTGTCTGTGAGGAGTGTGGTGTGTTCTCTCTGTGTCTGCGTGGGTTTCCTCCGGGTGACTGTCTGTGATGAGAGTGATGTGTTCTCCCTGTGTCTGCGTGGGTTTCCTCCGGGTGACTTTTCTGTGAGGAGTGTGGTGTGTTCTCCCTGCGTGTCTGTGTGGGTTTCCTCCGGGTGACTGTCTGTGAGGAGTGTGGTGTGTTCTCTCTGTGTCTGTGTGGGTTTCCTCCGGGTGACTGTCTGTGAGGAGTGTGGTGTGTTCTCTCTGTGTTTGCGTGGGTTTCCTCCGGGTGACTGTCTGTGAGGAGTGTGGTGTGTTCTCTCTGTGTCTGCGTGGGTTTCCTCCGGGTGACTGTCTGTGAGGAGTGTGGTGTGTTCTCTCTGTGTCTGCGTGGGTGTCCTCCGGGTGACTGTCTGTGATGAGAGTGATGTGTTCTCCCTGTGTCTGCGTGGGTTTCCTCCGGGTGACTGTCTGTGAGGAGTGTGGTGTGTTCTCCTTGCGTGTCTGCGTGGGTTTCCTCCGGGTGACTGTCTGTGAGGAGTGTGGTGTGTTCTCCCTGCGTCTGCGTGGGTTTCGTCCTAATGACTGTCTGTGAGGAGTGTGGTGTTTTCTCTCTGTGTCTGTGTGGGTTTCCTCCGGGTGACTGTCTGTGAGGAGTGTGGTGTGTTCTCCCTGTGTTTGCGTGGGTTTCCTCCGGGTGACTGTCTGTGAGGAGTGTGGTGTGTTTTCTCTGTGTCTGTATGGGTTTCCTCCGGGTGACTGTCTGTGAGGAGTGTGGTGTGTTTTCTCTGTGTCTGAGTGGGTTTCCTCCGGGTGACTGTTTGTGAGGAGTGTGGTGTGTTCTCCCTGTGTCTGCGTGGGTTTCCTCCGGGTGACTGTCTGTGAGGAGTGTGGTGTGTTCTCCCTGCGTGTCTGCGTGGGTTTCCTCTGGGTGACTGTCTGTGAGGAGTGTGGTGTGTTCTCTCTCTGTCTGTGTGGGTTTCCTCCGGGTGACTGTCTGTGAGGAGTGTGGTGTGTTCTCTCTGTGTCTGCGTGGGTTTCCTCCGGGTGACTGTCTGTGAGGAGTGTGGTGTGTTCTCTCTGTGTCTGCGTGGGTTTCCTCCGGGTGACTGTCTGTGAGGAGTGTGGTGTGTTCTCCCTGTGTCTGTGTCCCTGATCATGAAGGTTAAATGAACAATATGAGGTTGCGCATAGAGCTACATAAATGTCGTCACAGTTCAGCATTAAATTTGTGTGTGTGTGTGTGTGTTCCCACAGTCAGTCCTCCGGGTGACTGTCTGTGAGGAGTGTGGTGTGTTCTCCCTGTGTCTGCGTGGGTTTCCTCCGGGTGACTGTCTGTAAGGAGTGTGGTGTGTTCTCCCTGTGTCTGCGTGGGTTTCCTCCGGGTGACTGTCTGTAAGGAGTGTGGTGTGTTCTCCCTGTGTTTGCGTGGGTTTCCTCCGGGTGACTGTCTGTGAGGAGTGTGGTGTGTTTTCTCTGTGTCTGTGTGGGTTTCCTCCGGGTGACTTTCTGTGAGGAGTGTGGTGTGTTTTCTCTGTGTCTGGGTGGGTTTCCTCCGGGTGACTGTTTGTGAGGAGTGTTTTGTGCTTTCTCTGTGTCTGTGTGGGTTTCCTCTGGGTGACTTTCTGTGAGGAGTGTGGTGTGTTCTCCCTGTGTCTGCGTGGATTTCTTCCAGGTTACTGTCTGTGAGGAGTGTGGTGTGTTCTCCCTGTGTCTGTGTGGGTGTCCTCCGGGTGACTGTCTGTGATGAGAGTGATGTGTTCTCCCTGCGTGTCTGCGTGGGTTTCCTCTGGGTGACTGTCTGTGAGGAGTGTGGTGTGTTCTCCTTGCGTGTCTGCGTGGGTTTCCTCCGGGTGACTGTCTGTGAGGAGTGTGGTGTGTTCTCCCTGCGTCTGCGTGGGTTTCGTCCTAATGACTGTCTGTGAGGACTGTGGTGTGTTTTCTCTGCGTCTGCGTGGGTTTCCTCCGGGTGACTGTGAGGAGTGTGGTGTCTTCTCTCTGTGTCTGTGTGGGTTTCCTCCGGGTGACTGTCTGTGAGGAGTGTGGTGTGTTCTCCCTGTGTTTGCGTGGGTTTCCTCCGGGTGACTGTCTGTGAGGAGTGTGGTGTGTTTTCTCTGTGTCTGTATGGGTTTCCTCCGGGTGACTGTCTGTGAGGAGTGTGGTGTGTTTTCTCTGTGTCTGAGTGGGTTTCCTCCGGGTGACTGTTTGTGAGGAGTGTGGTGTGTTCTCCCTGTGTCTGCGTGGGTTTCCTCCGGGTGACTGTCTGTGAGGAGTGTGGTGTGTTCTCCCTGCGTGTCTGCGTGGGTTTCCTCTGGGTGACTGTCTGTGAGGAGTGTGGTGTGTTCTCTCTCTGTCTGTGTGGGTTTCCTCCGGGTGACTGTCTGTGAGGAGTGTGGTGTGTTCTCTCTGTGTCTGCGTGGGTTTCCTCCGGGTGACTGTCTGTGAGGAGTGTGGTGTGTTCTCTCTGTGTCTGCGTGGGTTTCCTCCGGGTGACTGTCTGTGAGGAGTGTGGTGTGTTCTCCCTGTGTCTGTGTCCCTGATCATGAAGGTTAAATGAACAATATGAGGTTGCGCATAGAGCTACATAAATGTCGTCACAGTTCAGCATTAAATTTGTGTGTGTGTGTGTGTGTTCCCACAGTCAGTCCTCCGGGTGACTGTCTGTGAGGAGTGTGGTGTGTTCTCCCTGTGTCTGCGTGGGTTTCCTCCGGGTGACTGTCTGTAAGGAGTGTGGTGTGTTCTCCCTGTGTCTGCGTGGGTTTCCTCCGGGTGACTGTCTGTAAGGAGTGTGGTGTGTTCTCCCTGTGTTTGCGTGGGTTTCCTCCGGGTGACTGTCTGTGAGGAGTGTGGTGTGTTTTCTCTGTGTCTGTGTGGGTTTCCTCCGGGTGACTTTCTGTGAGGAGTGTGGTGTGTTTTCTCTGTGTCTGGGTGGGTTTCCTCCGGGTGACTGTTTGTGAGGAGTGTTTTGTGCTTTCTCTGTGTCTGCGTGGGTTTCCTCCGGGTGACTGTCTGTGAGGAGTGTGGTGTGTTCTCTCTGTGTCTGCGTGGATTTCTTCCAGGTTACTGTCTGTGAGGAGTGTGGTGTGTTCTCCCTGTGTCTGTGTGGGTGTCCTCCGGGTGACTGTCTGTGATGAGAGTGATGTGTTCTCCCTGTGTCTGCGTGGGTGTCCTCCGGGTGACTGTCTGTGAGGAGTGTGGTGTGTTCTCCTTGCGTGTCTGCGTGGGTTTCCTCCGGGTGACTGTCTGTGAGGAGTGTGGTGTGTTCTCCCTGCGTCTGCGTGGGTTTCGTCCTAATGACTGTCTGTGAGGACTGTGGTGTGTTTTCTCTGCGTCTGCGTGGGTTTCCTCCGGGTGACTGTGAGGAGTGTGGTGTCTTCTCTCTGTGTCTGTGTGGGTTTCCTCCGGGTGACTGTCTGTGAGGAGTGTGGTGTGTTCTCCCTGTGTTTGCGTGGGTTTCCTCCGGGTGACTGTCTGTGAGGAGTGTGGTGTGTTTTCTCTGTGTCTGTATGGGTTTCCTCCGGGTGACTGTCTGTGAGGAGTGTGGTGTGTTTTCTCTGTGTCTGAGTGGGTTTCCTCCGGGTGACTGTTTGTGAGGAGTGTGGTGTGTTCTCCCTGTGTCTGCGTGGGTTTCCTCCGGGTGACTGTCTGTGAGGAGTGTGGTGTGTTCTCCCTGCGTGTCTGCGTGGGTTTCCTCTGGGTGACTGTCTGTGAGGAGTGTGGTGTGTTCTCTCTCTGTCTGTGTGGGTTTCCTCCGGGTGACTGTCTGTGAGGAGTGTGGTGTGTTCTCTCTGTGTCTGCGTGGGTTTCCTCCGGGTGACTGTCTGTGAGGAGTGTGGTGTGTTCCCTCTGTGTCTGCGTGGGTTTCCTCCGGGTGACTGTCTGTGAGGAGTGTGGTGTGTTCTCCCTGTGTCTGTGTCCCTGATCATGAAGGTTAAATGAACAATATGAGGTTGCGCATAGAGCTACATAAATGTCGTCACAGTTCAGCATTAAATTTGTGTGTGTGTTCCCACAGTCAGTCCTCCGGGTGACTGTCTGTGAGGAGTGTGGTGTGTTCTCCCTGTGTCTGCGTGGGTTTCCTCCGGGTGACTGTCTGTAAGGAGTGTGGTGTGTTCTCCCTGTGTCTGCGTGGGTTTCCTCCGGGTGACTGTCTGTAAGGAGTGTGGTGTGTTCTCCCTGTGTTTGCGTGGGTTTCCTCCGGGTGACTGTCGGTGATTAGTGTGGTGTGTTTTCTCTGTGTCTGTGTGGGTTTCCTCCGGGTGACTTTCTGTGAGGAGTGTGGTGTGTTTTCTCTGTGTCTGGGTGGGTTTCCTCCGGGTGACTGTTTGTGAGGAGTGTTTTGTGCTTTCTCTGTGTCTGTGTGGGTTTCCTCTGGGTGACTTTCTGTGAGGAGTGTGGTGTGTTCTCCCTGTGCCTGCTTGTGTTTCCTCCGGGTGACTGTTTGTGAGGAGTGTTTTGTGCTTTCTCTGTGTCTGCGTGGGTTTCCTCCGGGTGACTGTCTGTGAGGAGTGTGGTGTGTTCTCTCTGTGTCTGCGTGGATTTCTTCCAGGTTACTGTCTGTGAGGAGTGTGGTGTGTTCTCCCTGTGTCTGTGTGGGTTTCCTCTAGGTGACTGTCTGTGAGGAGTGTGGTGTGTTCTCCCTGTGTCTGCGTGGGTTTCCTCCGGGTGACTGTCTGTGAGGAGTGTGGTGTGTTCTCTCTGTGTCTGCGTGGGTTTCCTCCGGGTGAGTGTATGTGAGGAGTGTGGTGTGTTCTCTCTGTGTCTGCGTGGGTCTCCTCCGGGTGACTGTCTGTGAGGAGTGTGGTGTGTTCTCCCTGTGTCTGCGTGGGTTTCCTCCGGGTGACTGTCTGTGAGGAGTGTGGTGTGTTCTCTCTGTGTCTGCGTGGGTTTCCTCCGGGTGACTGTCTGTGAGGAGTGTGGTGTGTTCTCTCTCTGTCTGCGTGGGTTTCCTTCGGGTGACTGTCTGTGAGGAGTGTGGTGTGTTCTCCCTGTGTCTGTGTGTCCCTGATCATGAAGGTTAAATGAACAATATGAGGTTGCGCGTAGAGCTACATAAATGTCGTCACAGTTCAGCATTAATTTTGTGTGTGTGTGTGTGTTTCCACTGATCAGTCAAGAAATGACAGAAACTTTGTTACTATGAAAGGTGTATTTATTCAATAATGTGGAAAAATAATCACACGATTAAAAAAAAAGTTAAAAATGTAAAATAAGGTTGAGGAAAAGGGCAAATATGAATCATATAATTTTATTTTCTGTACATGTTTCAAATATGAATAAAACTATAAAATACACAATGACAAGAAAGAGACACAATAGAAACGTAATAATATTAAATGGTCTTTTAGAATAGGAGTCAAAGAGGTACAGTAACTGGGGGCGAGGGAGTCATTCTCACACACACACACACACCCATCCACCCACCCACACCCACACACACCCCAAGGGTACAGCACATTCATCCAGTCATCACTCCACTCATGAAGTGGTGGAGACAGTAGCTAATGTGTTTTATTGGGAGCTGGCAAAAGGAGAAAGTGGCACCAATTTTTTTTTCACCACCGTTTTAAAAAAAAAAACACAAGGTCAATCCAAGTTTAAAGGTCATGACCTTATTTTCTCATGATCATGGTCTAAAATAAACTGGCTTAAAGTCCACTACGACATGTACAGTATCTTTGAGCCGTATACACAATATAAACTTGATGCACTGTACACTACGTGGCCAAAAGTGTGTAGACACCTCTCTGATTTTCACTAATTTACAAAGCAGCTGTTACTGACGCAGAAGTTCAACTGTGTAATGGGGGGCATTAGAGCAGCTGCACATGACCCTGAGGTCACCATGCCCAATGCAAAACATCAGCTAGAAGAGCTGTGGTGCAGTAGAACTGTGAGGATGAGTTGGGAATTATACGTGATCTAAAAAAATATGTAAGCATCAGTACAACTTGAGTAGTAATCTTTTACGCAATCAAATCCTTGCAGCAATGTTTTAGCACCCTCACTGGAGTTGAGGGGGACAATTTCCTGATGGCTAAATGTGGGGGAGTGAGTCTACACACTGTTAGCTCCATGGTGTACGTTAGTTTCAAAGCCTTAAGCAGAAATACATTCCTTTTCATGGAACCGTTTTTCTTCGTCATTCTGCGCTGTGTTCAAAGCTGAACCTGTGGGAATTTGTCTGTGAACTTAGTCTCAGTCGATGAAGCAGGATGTAAATTAAAAATTAATGTTCTGTCTGCATCCTATTTTTATAAAAGCTGTTCCATAACAATGGTGGAATGGGGAAAGGGTTTGACAGTTTTAAAGTTCCATCTGAACTCTGCAGAAGTGACGCTCTGTGCCGATATTAAGGTCTGATCTAAGAGCCAGTCTAACTATAGTTTGTACAAGTGTTCAACTCGGACTTTACAAAACGTGCACAAGTCTTTGCATAAAGAAGTCCACCGCCGGAGAGAAAAATGTAATGGTACTTTTATAATGCAGGGTTCGGACGGCTTTTCGTCTCAAAAACGAGTCTTTGTTTTGACTTTTTCTTTTTTCTTTAACTCAGCGGACGCTGTCTGGTCCAAATGAACTGTACAAAGGTACAAACAATCCACATCAACAATGAAACAAATAGACTTTCCACACCACATCAGAACCGTTGGCCCGTGTCCTTTTCTTTTTTTTTTTAAATATAAAAATATTATAAAAATGCTTTCAAATGTCATACTCTAAGTTCAAATACAAATGTGATAAAAGACTGCTATTCTACTTCAGAAGGGGGGCAGATACATGATGCTGGATGAGGACTGTACAAATAGAAAGAATTGAAAGCGCTCCCACATCAGGAGCACGTAAAGTAGCAAAGGTTTGTGAGGTGTTTTTTTTTTTCTTCCTTTTTTCTTTTGCTTTTATAGCAAGGAGGTTTCTGTTTCTTTTCTTTGATACTCTTCAGGTACCAAACATTAAAAAAGAAAAAATCCTAAATCCCCAACGGAGTCCATTTTTCAGAACGCACAGAGTTTTGAGGGTTTTCCTTGTGCACTGACACAAGACCAACTTTAAATCCCACATTCAAACGTCAGTATTTCCCCAACCCCAGTCCTGTTCCTTCAAATTATACATTCATTTGAGCGCTCATTATCTATTCGGGGCTGTTGTGATTCCCTGCTTCAATATATCAACAGTTCCTTCATTATTTTTGCTGAACTCAGTGTCTAATATCAATGTTTTAACCACTTCTCTTCTGGTTTTCTCAGATCTCTCCGTTCTGGAGCTGTTGATTTGTGTGAAAACTTTGGTTTTATTTTAAATATTTATGATGTAAACTGTGGCTGTCAGTCTATTCTTAATAACCTTTAAAATGGTGTATTATGTCATTATATTATCATTATACAATGGTCTTAAAATGACAATAATATCGTTTATTGCGATTATTTCTAGGACAATGTATCGGCCACAAATGAGTCTTACCACAGATTTTCTCCGTTTGATTAAAATTAATGAAAGTTTGCTTAATTGCAGCAGGTACTGGACGGTAAATGAATAATGTACACACTCAGAAAAACCTCAGTGTAACAGGTACAGTGTCTTTAATTAGGAACAGAACTGTACCTCACTCTGTATTAACTGTGGAAGTTAACGTTGTGTTGATGTCATTCGCCCCGTTTCATCTCCAGGACTTTTATTGTGTTCTTTTATTCTACACAGTTGTATAATGAAAGATTACAGAGATCCCCCTCTCCTTCTGGAGAAGAGAATGTAATGAACCTTTAGGGAACACAACTGGACTCTAACACCACTGCTGTACCTTTAAAAGATACACTACACTGTCTGTACCTTTAAAGATACACTACACTGTTTGTACCTTTAAAGATACACTACACTGTTTGTACCTTTAAAGATGCACTACACTGTCTGTACCTTTAAAGATACACTACACTGTCTGTACCTTTAAAGATACACTACACTGTCTGTACCTTTAAAGATGCACTGCACTGTTTGTACCTTTAAAGATGCACTGCACTGTTTGTACCTTTAAAGATACACTACACTGTTTGTACCTTTAAAGATACACTACACTGTTTGTACCTTTAAAAGATGCACTACACTGTTTGTACCTTTAAAGATACACTACACTGTTTGTACCTTTAAAGATACACTACACTCTTTGTACCTTTAAAGATGCACTACACTGCTGTACCTTTAAAAGATGCACTGCACTGTTTGTACCTTTAAAGATGCACTGCACTGTTTGTACCTTTAAAGATGCACTGCACTGTTTGTACCTTTAAAGATACACTACACTCTTTGTACCTTTAAAGATGCACTACACTGCTGTACCTTTAAAAGATGCACTGCACTGTTTGTACCTTTAAAGATGCACTGCACTGTTTGTACCTTTAAAGATACACTACACTGTTTGTACCTTTAAAGATGCACTGCACTGTTTGTACCTTTAAAGATGCACTGCACTGTTTGTACCTTTAAAGATACACTACACTGTTTGTACCTTTAAAGATACACTACACTGTTTGTACCTTTAAAAGTTGCACTACACTGTTTGTACCTTTAAAGATACACTACACTGTTTGTACCTTTAAAGATACACTACACTCTTTGTACCTTTAAAGATGCACTACACTGCTGTACCTTTAAAAGATGCACTGCACTGTTTGTACCTTTAAAGATGCACTGCACTGTTTGTACCTTTAAAGATGCACTGCACTGTTTGTACCTTTAAAGATACACTACACTGTTTGTACCTTTAAAGATACACTACACTGTTTGTACCTTTAAAAGATGCACTACACTGTTTGTACCTTTAAAGATACACTACACTGTTTGTACCTTTAAAGATACACTACACTCTTTGTACCTTTAAAGATGCACTACACTGCTGTACCTTTAAAAGATGCACTGCACTGTTTGTACCTTTAAAGATACACTACACTGTTTGTACCTTTTAAAGATACACTACACTGTTTGTACCTTTAAAAGATGCACTAGACTGTTTGTACCTTTAAAGATACACTACACTGTCTGTGCCTTTAAAGATACACTACACTGTCTGTGCCTTTAAAGATACACTACACTGTCTGTGCCTTTAAAGGTACACTCCACTGTCTGTGTCTTTAAAGGTACACTCCACTGTCTGTGTGCCTTTAAAGGTACACTCCACTGTCTGTGCCTTTAAAGGTACACTCCACTTTCTAGACAGTAATATAGACAATAACGATGTACTGGATTTGGTCTAGCTAACTCGGCTAAGAACTGATGTTTTATTTTGGTCTGTTTTACAACATTAAGTTCATCATTAAAATGAGTATTAAATTAGGGCTGGACGATACGACAAAATATATATCACAATATATCCCTTAATCTCTGTTGATTCAATATAATTCTTTAAAACAAATCAAACATTAACCTCTTGGCTTTGTCTATATTTATATTTTTAAACTACATTTTAAATTGAGTGTTGCTCTGAGGACATCGCCCTCTAATGACCGTCAGTCAGTGACACATGCTGTAAATAACGTGTACTGAAATAATGAAAATGTGTTTAAAATCATATCATCGTTATTTAAACATTTTATATTGTAATAAATATCGATATTGAATTATTGTCCAGCCCTAATATTTATATTTAATGTCTCACAATGGCTGCACTGAGTCACACCACTTCTGAAGCTTTGTTTTAAATGCGAGTGACTGACTGAGTGACTGACTGAGTGACTGAGGGACTGACTGAGTGAGTGAGTGAGTGAATCAGTTACAATCTACTTTCATGAGGTGCATTAGTAACAATGTGCAGCACAGGACCAGGGGGAGGGGAATACGTATTCTAGCAGGTGGAGGAGGCTTAGAAAGTTGGTCTTGTTTTGCAGTTTGGCAAAAACTAGTAACTCAATTGCACTTTCCTTAGATACACACAGGACGATGGATGAGAAGAATCCATCAGACGTTCTCCTAAAAACATGTGCAACAGCTGCCAGTTCAATGCAAAGATCATGACGCACGACCAAGAAAAATGATATTAAAAGCTTTGCCTTTGGACACAAGTGTTCTGCTGTGGTTCTGGCTTCGTGTCGTGGCAGAGTGAGGTGTTCCTTCCACGGGGAGAGCAGCAATAACATTGTTTTGATTGTTTCATTTGTTCCTTTTCGAGACATTCAGCGTCTTCTGGTGTGTCGCTTCAGAGAAGAAAACCTATTTGGTCTTTCCAGGTCTTTACACACACACACACACACACACACACACACAGTCCAGTGATAAGAACTGGGGTCTTTGTCGTAGAGTTAACACTGGTGTCCTCTTTCGGTTCCCAGTTAAAGCGAACTTCCGCGGCGTTCCTCACGTGAACAAACATCCTATTGCTCTTCTTCAGCAAAGCAGCTCACACTTCTGAACAGATCAGAGGTATTGATTTATAAAAAGCACGGCTCACCCTTCTGTAGAGTATATTTACAAATATCGACAAGCAAAGAGACGGTGAGACACCGGGGCAGAGAACGAAGGAGAGACTCCGAGGCTGAAATCAATGTGTTCCATATTCTCCTTCTCTCCTCTGAATTCCTCCATTCTTCCTTCTTTTCCATCGGGACGTGCTCTTCCTCACTTTGTCCTGGTTTGGCACTGCTACCTCACATCAGGAGATACACACAATGGAGACAAAACACAACACAAAATACAGTGTGTGTGTGTGAGTGTGTGTGTGTGTGTGTGTGTTTCATTGATAAAACTAATTATGAAGATATCTTTGTATAATGGGGTTGTAGAAGTCCGTCTGAAGGTGATGATCCCACTGCGCTGATTTACTTTGTGACTAATGACTAATGATCAAAGTCAGTCTTTTCTTTCTGAACAAGACCTTAGGGCTGATATTTTACGACGATCAACAAAAGACACTTTCCAGTGAAAACAGCCATTAAATATTTAAAGAAACACTATGTAAAGTGTGAGTTTTTCGCTCCTGGGGCTCCCCCTAGTGACATTAATTTCCCTCCGAAAGTTACACAGTGCAGTTTCTGAAGTAGCACCGACAGAGACCCTCTTCTCTCTGCTACAGCTCAGTGGAGCATTTTAATGATGTGTTCCTTTACTGTGCGTTATCCATTGTTCACAGTGCATTTCTAATGAGAACAGAGCTCTAAACCTCACTGTGAGCAATGCTCTTACTTCAGGTCTAATTCTAAAACTATACTTTAGAAATATCAATTTAATAATAGTTTGCATTTTAATGACACTGTTTAAAACATGCTGAGGTTTATCTGGTGTCTGTTAAAGGAATATGATGTGGTGGAACTGGCTTTTTAGTCTGAAATCAAGTCTCTCTCTCTCTCTCTCTCTCTCTCTGTCTCCTGTCTCTCTGTCTCCTGTCTCTCTCTCTCTGTCTCCTGTCACTCTCTCTCTCTCTCTCTGTCTGTCTCTCTCTCTCTCTCTCTCTCTCTCTCTCTCTCTCTCTGCGCATGCGCGATTGTGAGTGCAGGTGTGTGACTGAGTGAGGCTGGCTGTTGTTGGGTGAGTGAATTCTGAACTTTTCTATCTTTGGTTGTTCGTTAGTTTAGTTGTTTTCGTGTTAATTAAAGTGTGTTTGTGTTTAGCGCGTGGCGCGGTCTCCATGGCGGCGCCGGAGAAAGTTCGTTTTGAGCAACTCTCTCGCAGACACGGTGTTAAAATCGCCCCCGGGGTGAAGTGTTCAGTGGAGGAGTTGTCGGTGGGGGGTTTGTTGGTTGTGGGGGGGGGGGGGGGGGGGGGTTGTTGGTGGTGACAGTATCGTGTCTGAACAGTGCTGTTGTGATGTTTCTGGATGGTACTGAGAAAGTTAACACTATGGTCCAGAATGGTGTGGTTATTCAGGGCACATTTACACCTGTGCTGCCCCTCTCACGACCTGCTAAATACATCACTCTGTCAAACGTTCCACTGTTTATTACCGACGAGGCGCTGACTGCAGAGTTGGACCGGTCCGGACAGGTCCCACTAGGTTCTAAGTCCCCTTTACTGAGACACGTCTGCTTCAGACGCCAGCTGTTCATTATTTTAAAGGATGGTGTTGATGAACTAAATGTGACTTTTAAATTTAAAATTGATGGCTTTGATTGTTATTTTTGCAACATCTGCCACGATGAAGTGTTCTGGATGTGGACAGGAAGGGCACTTAAGGCGTTCATGTCCCTTTGGGGCAGGTGAAAGCTCCTCTAGGGTATTTGGGCCTATTTCTGCTGGAGCTGGGTCTGGGACTGGGTCTGAGCCCACCGCAGGGGGTGGGTCTGGGCCTGAGCCTACTGTAGAGGGTGGGGCTGGGGTGGGACATGAGGCTGTACCTAATGCTGACGTCAGTTCTGGCAGTGGTGTGGTGGTCTCTGTTGGTGTTGTGTTGCCTGATGACGTTGCGGCTAAAGATCAGGGACGTGAGGAACCTAAAGCTGCTGCTAGTTTAGTTGTGGAAGGGGAGGCTATGGACACAGACTCTGTATCCGAGGAGGCTGTGTTCAGAGTGCAGTCAGGAAAAAGGAAAATGAGGAGGGCTAAGGCAGGTGTTAAAAAGGGGAAAGTACGGGATGTGGAGGACTCTGGGTCTGTGACTGGTTCTGCTCTGGATGACTCTGATGGTGATCTGCCAGACGTTTCGAGTCAAAGGAGTAGGAGAAGTGTCTATGCTTTTAACAAAATACGGTCCTTTCTGCATAAGACCAAGAATATGAAGGGGGTTGTTGTAGAAGAGTACTTTCCCGATCGTAAACTGTTCATTGACTCGGTACAGACATTTATGAGAGGGGATAGCGAAGATAAATTTACGGTACAGGAAATATACAGACTTAAGAAACTGGTTGCTGCTTGTCCTTAACCTTCCTCTTTTTCTGAGTAGAGTTAAGATCGGCTCTCTGAACCTGAATGGGGCGCGGGACGTACAGAAAAGAGCTCTGTTATTTGAACTGATTAAACAGAAGGGCATGGATATTGTGCTTGTCCAGGAGACGCACAGTGACGGCGCTAATGAAGTTGACTGGAAGAAGGAATGGGAAGGGGAGGTTTATTTTAGCCACATGAGCTCGACTAGAGGTGGGGTGGCTGTTCTTTTTGCTAAGCATTTCTTGCCGGTCTCGTGTGAGGTTGAGCAGGTGATGGCAGGGAGGTGTATGTTTGTACGTGCTCAGTTTGAGCGGTTTAAGTTTGTCATTTTTAATATTTATGCTTCCACTTCTGGAGCTGAGAGGGTGGTTTTTCTTAACACTGTTAACACAGCTTTAAAATCACTCAATTGTGATGACTATCTGATCATGGGGGGCGATTTTAACTGCACTGAGGATGATAATACGGACAGGAATCACACCGAACCTCACGCTGCATCTCAGCGCGCTCTTAGAGAGCTATTGTCTGCTCATGATTTGCTTGACGTGTGGAGAGCTTTTAACGATAAAGTTCGACAGTATACATGGGCCCATGTGAGGGACGGTTATGTGGCGTTGGCCAGACTAGATCGGTTTTACTGCTTTAAACATCATCTTAATATATTTAAAGGGTGTGGGATTACGCCGGTCCATTTTTCAGACCACAGTTTGGTTTTATGTTCGTTTTTTATTGCAAACCTTAAGCCTAAAAGTGCTTACTGGCATTTTAACACCTCCCTGTTGTCAGATATGAATTTTAAAAAAGCTTTTACTGTGTTTTGGACTGGTTTTAGAACCCAAAAACAGTTCTTTCATAATCTGCGAGGGTGGTGGGATTATGGAAAAGTTGAAATTAAGCAGCTCTGCCAGCAGTATACTCTCAATGTTTCGCGGCGTATTACTCGGAATATAAAAAAATTAGAAAGTGAAATTTTAGAAATTCAAAGGCAGATGAACTGCACTGGAGACCGGGATCATGCCCGGGTTCTGAAATCTAAAAGGGATGCTCTTGGCGATCTCCTGGGTGTCAGGGCACAGGGGGCTCTGGTTCGCTCTCGGTTCCAGAATCTAACACAGATGGACGCCCCATCAAAATTCTTTTTCAGTCTGGAAAGGAAGAATGGTCAGTGCCGGTTTATGCACTCCCTGCGTGCTGAAGATGGACAGGAGCTGACTGAACCCACTGAGATCCGTAAGCGGGCTGTACGTTTCTGTGCTGAACTGTACGAGAGTGAGCGTAGAGACGATGGAGAACTGGCGGCAGGTTTTTATGAAGGACTACGAAAGATCTCTACATGCTCTAGTGACAAACTGGAACGACCACTGGGAGAGCAGGAGCTTCATGCTGCTTTGCAGGGCATGAAGGGTGGTACTGCCCCTGGTATAGATGGCCTACCGGTGGAATTTTATAAGGCCTTTTGGACGGAGGTGGGTTCGGATCTGCTGGCAGTTCTCAATGAGAGCTTGGCTGATGGTCTCCTGCCCCTAAGCTGCAGGAGGGCGGTGATCACCCTGCTGCCTAAGAAGGGTGACTTGTAGGACATTAAAAACTGCCGATCAGTCTTCTTTGCACTGACCTTAAGATCTTCTCCAAAGCTTTGGCTACCAGACTGAGGGATGTGATGGGGCAGGAGGGACGAGCTGGGGGTAGGGACGGAAAGGCAGCCTGTCTGGAGGGTTCTGTATAAACAACCGCTAACAAAGAAGTCTGGGGATCTCCAGTGGAGGATCCTACATGGGGTCATAGCGGTGAACTCTTTTGTGTCTGTGATCAATCCAGAAGTCAGTGATAGGTGTGTTTTTTGTGGACTCAGAGAGACCATCTTTCACTGTTTTTTAGACTGTTCAAGGCTTAAGTCGCTTTTTCACACATTTGAGTTTTTATTTTTGAAATGTGGGGAAAGTTTTAACTCTTGTGCTTTTATTTTTGGGGCTGGGTATCGACAAAAAGACCGTGTTCAGTGGCAGCTGCTTAATTTCATAGTGGGTCGAGAGATACTGGCGAACTATAACTCCAGGAGGAATAACATGGAGGACAGATCTGATCGAGAGGTTCTGCCTTTGTTCTTGTCCCTGGTAAAGTCCAGGATTCTCTTTGAGTTTGGTTTCTACAAAACTTTGAATAACACTGAAGTGTTTGAGCTGGAATCCTGTGCAGGGTTGAGGAGGGAGAGCTGATCCTCACAAGCCCTTGGAGCTGAATGCTGTAAATGATACTGTGTTAATGTCTGTGATGTCGTACTGTGTTTGTTCACTGATCTATGTGTTTATGGATGGGTGAATATAAGTTATGCTTTTAAAAATCTCTCTCTCTCTCTCTCAGTCTTTACTGGGAATACCGAGCTATATTCGTCTTAGTGCAGTAAGCAGCAGAGGCCCCAGTGCAGCAGCCACAGGGGCTCTATTCTCTGTTACAGCTCCGTGGATCATTTAGAAGCCAGGATTTTAAGGTAGAAATACTTCGTAGTGTTCCTTTAAATGTTATCTTTCCCTTTTTTGTGAGTAATTTACTTAATGACTGTTTTGACAGAAAGTGTATTGAAGGATGTCTGATTTTTGAGTGTGGTCTGTTCCTCTCTGAGGTGTAAATAACTCCTTTTTGTGTGAAGTGCATTGTTAGAAACTGAATTTTTCCCTATAGAATGAATCATTATGAGGTCGGCAATGTACTCCTTTAAAGTAGAGTGTGAGTCCGGATTGATTTCATACTTCACACTTTCTTTGCTCTGTTTTTAATTTTTTATATTTTTTGCATGCTCAGTGAATGTATAAGTGTGTGTGTGTGTGTGTGTGTGTGTGTGTCAGTTCTATCACACCCTCATACATGCGTCTGCATTCTCTGGGTGTGTCTTTGAGAGTATTCCGTTTGTGGCGATGAGTAGGAGAAACGCGTTGAGCTTCCGTACTTCCCTAATGCAGGCTCTGGCCCTGGCCCCGGCCCCGGCCCCGGCCCCGCCCCCGCCCCTTGACTCAGCCCCACCCCCTGTCCCGTGGGATACATCTCATAGGCGGGGCCTTCCTCCAGGGGTGGGGCAAAGCCGAGCCTGTACTGAGAGTACTGGGCGCTGGTTGGGTAGCCGTAGCTGTCGTAAGCGAGCTGATTGGTGGACTCCAGCAAGCCGCACTCTCGGGAATAGTCAGTGGTCTGTGGTGGTGGGATGGGTGGGGCCTGGCTCTGTTTGGTCCTGGCGATGGTGTTGAAGTGGGCGTAGGTGTTGTGAGTGATCCGGGATTGTGGGCGTGGCTCATAGCGTCCGATGGGGGCGGGGTTAATGCCAGCAGGTGGCGCTGCTGCAGAGACAGAGGCGGGATTTGGTGGACGGAACTCCTGGTAAAGTACAGAGCGGGAACCGGGGCGGATTTCATCGTGGGTGGTCGCTCGGACGTTGTAATAGCCATTCGTGGGATCCTGGGAAAACAGAAATGTTCTGTGTTATATACTACTTTTACTTTTGAAGGAGTATGAAATGTAGAAAAGGATAAAAAGGGGATTCAAATATTGCAGACGCTCCTAGAGATGTGTCCCGAGCACAGCTTCAAAAACAGCCCTTTAACACTTGGCCACTTTTGTATTCTTCTGATTTTGCATTTATCAGTCACAATAAACAATGTTTATCTACGTTTATCACATCATTTTGGCTTTTCAGCCATCTCTCACCTTCGTTCTCTCTCTCGTCTCTCCAGTCAATTTCAATTCAATTCAAGGTGCTTTATTGACATGACAAATTAGTTACATTTGTATTGTCAAAGCCTGGGTTACAATTTTAAAGTTTAAGAAGAACATAAACATTGAATTAAATAAATAACTTATTAGAACTTGGAAACACTTGGCAACATTTACCACAGTGACCGGAACTGGGGGAAAGGTGTATGTGTGTACGTGTGTGTTTGAGTGTTTGACAGGGTCACTCACTGTCCCTTTTGCGATGGCAGGCGAGGATGTATCGGGCTGCGAGAGTGCAGATCTCTCTCTGTTCTCCCAGGAGATACGGGAGTCTGTCTGTGGCGGTCAGGGCTGTGTGTGTGCTGCAGAGCTTTGTAACGGTACGAGTGGGGGTCACTGTGTTTAAGGTGTGTGTGTGTGTGTGTTGGTGTGTACTGCACGGCTTTGTAACGGTATGAGTGGGGGTCACTGTGTTTAAGGTGTGTGTGTGTGTGTGTACTGCAGGGCTTTGTAACGGTACTGTGTTTAAGGTGTGTGTGTGTGTGTGTTGGTGTGTACTGCAGGGCTGTGTAACGGTACGAGTGTGGGTCACTGTGTTTAAGGTGTGTGTGTGTGTGTTGGTGTGTACTGCACGGCTTTGTAACGGTACGAGTGGGGGTCACTGTGTTTAACGTGTGTGTGTGTGTGTGTGTGTTGGTGTGTAATGTTGGGCTTTGTAACGGTACGAGTGGGGGTCACTGTGTTTAAGGTGTGTGTGTGTGTGTGTTGGTGTGTACTGCAGGGCTGTGTAACGGTACGAGTGGGGGTCACTGTGTTTAACGTGTGTGTGTGTGTTGCAGGGCTGTGTAACGGTACGAGTGTGGGTCACTGTGTTTAAGGTGTGTGTGTTGGTGTGTACTGCACGGCTTTGTAACGGTACGAGTGGGGGTCTCTGTGTTTAAGGTGTGTGTGTGTGTGTTGGTGTGTACTGCAGGGCTTTGTAACGGTACGAGTGGGGGTCACTGTGTTTGAGGTGTGTGTGTGTGTGTTGGTGTGTACTGCACGGCTTTGTAACGGTACGAGTGGGGGTCACTGTGTTTAAGGTGTGTGTGTGTTGGTGTGTACTGCAGGGCTTTGTAACGGTACGAGTGGGGGTCACTGTGTTTAAGGTGTGTGTGTGTGTGTTGGTGTGTACTGCAGGGCTTTGTAACGGTACGAGTGGGGATCACTGTGTTTAAGGTGTGTGTGTGTGTTGGTGTGTACTGCTGGGCTTTGTAACGGTACGAGTGGGGGTCACTGTGTTTAAGGTGTGTGTGTGTGTTGGTGTGTACTGCTGGGCTTTGTAACGGTACGAGTGGGGATCACTGTGTTTAAGGTGTGTGTGTGTGTTGGTGTGTACTGCTGGGCTTTGTAACGGTACGAGTGGGGGTCACTGTGTTTAAGGTGTGTGTGTGTGTGTTGGTGTGTACTGCACGGCTTTGTAACGGTACGAGTGGGGGTCACTGTGTTTAAGGTGTGTGTGTGTTGGTGTGTACTGCGGGGCTTTGTAACGGTACGAGTGGGCGTCACTGTGTTTAAGGTGTGTGTGTGTTGGTGTGTACTGCGGGGCTTTCTAACGGTACGAGTGGGCGTCACTGTGTTTAAGGTGTGTGTTGGTGTGTGTGTTGGTGTGTACTGCAGGGCTGTGTAACGGTACGAGTGGGGGTCGCTGTGTTTAAGGTGTGTGTGTGTGTTGGTGTGTACTGCACGGCTTTGTAACGGTACGAGTGGGGATCACTGTGTTTAAGGTGTGTGTGTGTGTTGGTGTGTACTGCACGGCTTTGTAACGGTACGAGTGGGGGTCACTGTGTTTAAGGTGTGTGTGTGTTGGTGTGTACTGCGGGGCTTTGTAACGGTACGAGTGGGCGTCACTGTGTTTAAGGTGTGTGTGTGTTGGTGTGTACTGCGGGGCTTTCTAACGGTACGAGTGGGCGTCACTGTGTTTAAGGTGTGTGTTGGTGTGTACTGCAGGGCTTTGTAACGGTACGAGTGGGGGTCGCTGTGTTTAAGGTGTGTGTGTTGGTGTGTAATGCGGGGCTTTGTAACGGTACGAGTGGGCGTCACTGTTTTTAAGGTGTGTGTGTGTTGGTGTGTACTGCGGGGCTTTGTAACGGTACGAGTGGGCGTCACTGTTTTTAAGGTGTGTGTGTGTTGGTGTGTACTGCGGGGCTTTGTAACGGTACGAGTGGGCGTCACTGTTTTTAAGGTGTGTGTGTGTTGGTGTGCACTGCGGGGCTTTGTAACGGTACGAGTGGGCGTCACTGTTTTTAAGGTGTGTGTGTGTTGGTGTGTACTGCGGGGCTTTGTAACGGTACGAGTGGGCGTCACTGTTTTTAAGGTGTGTGTGTGTTGGTGTGTACTGCGGGGCTTTGTAACGGTACGAGTGGGGGTCGCTGTGTTTAAGGTGTGTGTGTGTTGGTGTGTAATGCGGGGCTTTGTAACGGTACGAGTGGGGGTCACTGTGTTTAAGGTGTGTGTGTGTTGGTGTGCACTGCGGGGCTTCAACGGTACGAGTGGGGGTCACTGTGTTTAAGGTGTGTGTGTGTTGGTGTGTACTGCAGGGCTTTGTAACGGTACGAGTGGGGGTCGCTGTGTTTAAGGTGTGTGTATGTTGGTGTGTAATGCGGGGCTTTGTAACGGTACGAGTGGGGGTCACTGTGTTTAAGGTGTGTGTGTGTTGGTGTGTACTGCGGGGCTTTGTAACGGTACGAGTGGGGGTCACTGTGTTTAAGGTGTGTGTGTGTTGGTGTGTGTGTGTTGGTGTGTACTGCGGGGCTTTGTAAAGGTACGAGTGGGGGTCACTGTGTTTAAGATGCGTGTGTGTTGGTGTGTAATGCGGGGCTTTGTAACGGTACGAGTGGGGGTCACTGTGTTTAAGGTGTGTGTGTGTTGGTGTGTGCTGCAGGGCTTTGTAAAGGTACGAGTGGGCGTCACTGTGTTTAACGTGTGTGTGTGTGTGTGTGTGTTGGTGTGTAATGTTGGGCTTTGTAACGGTACGAGTGGGGGTCACTGTGTTTAAGGTGTGTGTGTGTGTGTGTTGGTGTGTACTGCAGGGCTGTGTAACGGTACGAGTGGGGGTCACTGTGTTTAACGTGTGTGTGTGTGTGTGTGTGTGTTGCAGGGCTGTGTAACGGTACGAGTGTGGGTCACTGTGTTTAAGGTGTGTGTGTTAGTGTGTACTGCACGGCTTTGTAACGGTACGAGTGGGGGTCTCTGTGTTTAAGGTGTGTGTGTGTGTGTTGGTGTGTACTGCAGGGCTTTGTAACGGTACGAGTGGGGGTCACTGTGTTTAAGGTGTGTGTGTTGGTGTGTACTGCAGAGCTTTGTAACGGTATGAGTGGGGGTCACTGTGTTTAAGGTGTGTGTGTGTGTGTTGGTGTGTACTGCACGGCTTTGTAACGGTACGAGTGGGGGTCACTGTGTTTAAGGTGTGTGTGTGTTGGTGTGTACTGCAGGGCTTTTGTTACGGTACGAGTGAGGGTCACTGTGTTTAAGGTGTGTGTGTGTGTGTTGGTGTGTACTGCAGGGCTGTGAAACGGTACGAGTGGGGGTCGCTGTGTTTAAGGTGTGTGTGTGTGTGTGTGTGTTGGTGTGTACTGCAGGGCTGTGTAACGGTACGAGTGGGGGTCGCTGTGTTTAAGGTGTGTGTGTGTGTGTTGGTGTGTACTGCACGGCTTTGTAACGGTACGAGTGGGGGTCGCTGTGTTTAAGGTGTGTGTGTGTGTGTTGGTGTGTACTGCACGGCTTTGTAACGGTACGAGTGAGGGTCACTGTGTTTAAGGTGTGTGTGTGTGTGTTGGTGTGTACTGCAGGGCTGTGAAACGGTACGAGTGGGGGTCGCTGTGTTTAAGGTGTGTGTGTGTGTGTGTGTGTTGGTGTGTACTGCAGGGCTGTGTAACGGTACGAGTGGGGGTCGCTGTGTTTAAGGTGTGTGTGTGTGTTTGTGTGTACTGAAGGGCTTTGTAACGGTACGAGTGGGGGTCGCTGTGTTTAAGGTGTGTGTGTGTGTTTGTGTGTACTGAAGGGCTTTGTAACGGTACGAGTGGGGGTCGCTGTGTTTAAGGTGTGTGTGTGTGTTTGTGTGTACTGAAGGGCTTTGTAACGGTACAAGTGGGGGTCGCTGTGTTTAAGGTGTGTGTGTGTGTGTGTGTTGGTGTGTACTGCAGGGCTGTGTAACGGTACGAGTGGGGGTCGCTGTGTTTAAGGTGTGTGTGTGTGTTTGTGTGTACTGAAGGGCTTTGTAACGGTACAAGTGGGGGTCGCTGTGTTTAAGGTGTGTGTGTGTGTGTGTTGGTGTGTACTGCACGGCTTTGTAACGGTACGAGTGGGGGTCGCTGTGTTTAAGTTGTGTGTGTGTGTGTGTTGGTGTGTACGGCACGGCTTTGTAACGGTACGAGTGGGGGTCGCTGTGTTTAAGGTGTGTGTGTGTGTGTTTTTGTGTGTACTGAAGGGCTTTGTAACGGTACGAGTGGGGGTCGCTGTGTTTAAGGTGTGTGTGTGTTGGTGTGTACTGCGGGGCTTTGTAAAGGTACGAGTGGGGGTCACTGTGTTTAAGGTGTGTGTGTGTTGGTGTGCACTGCGGGGCTTTGTAACGGTACGAGTGGGCGTCACTGTTTTTAAGGTGTGTGTGTGTTGGTGTGTACTGCGGGGCTTTGTAAAGGTACGAGTGGGGGTCACTGTGTTTAAGGTGTGTGTGTGTTGGTGTGTACTGCAGGGCTGTGTAACGGTACAAGTGGGGGTCACTGTGTTTAAGGTGTGTGTGTGTTGGTGTGCACTGCGGGGCTTTGTAACGGTACGAGTGGGCGTCACTGTTTTTAAGGTGTGTGTGTGTTGGTGTGTGCTGCAGGGCTTTGTAAAGGTACGAGTGGGCGTCACTGTGTTTAACGTGTGTGTGTGTGTGTGTTGGTGTGTAATGCGGGGCTTTGTAACGGTACGAGTGGGGGTCACTGTGTTTAAGGTGTGTGTGTGTGTGTGTGTGTTGGTGTGTACTGCAGGGCTGTGTAACGGTACGAGTGGGCGTCACTGTGTTTAACGTGTGTGTGTGTGTGTGTGTGTTGGTGTGTACTGCAGGGCTGTGTAACGGTACGAGTGGGGGTCACTGTGTTTAACGTGTGTGTGTGTGTGTGTGTGTTGCAGGGCTGTGTAACGGTACGAGTGTGGGTCACTGTGTTTAAGGTGTGTGTGTGTGTGTTGGTGTGTACTGCAGGGCTTTGTAACGGTACGAGTGGGGGTCACTGTGTTTAAGGTGTGTGTGTGTGTGTTGGTGTGTAATGCGGGGCTTTGTAACGGTACGAGTGGGGGTCACTGTGTTTAAGGTGTGTGTGTGTGTGTTGGTGTGTAATGCGGGGCTTTGTAACGGTACGAGTGGGGGTCACTGTGTTTAAGGTGTGTGTGTGTTGGTGTGTGCTGCAGGGCTTTGTAAAGGTACGAGTGGGCGTCACTGTGTTTAAGGTGTGTGTGTGTGTGTTGGTGTGTAATGCGGGGCTTTGTAACGGTACGAGTGGGGGTCACTGTGTTTAAGGTGTGTGTGTGTTGGTGTGTGCTGCAGGGCTTTGTAAAGGTACGAGTGGGCGTCACTGTGTTTAACGTGTGTGTGTGTGTGTGTGTGTTGGTGTGTACTGCAGGGCTGTGTAACGGTACGAGTGGGGGTCACTGTGTTTAACGTGTGTGTGTGTGTGTGTGTGTTGCAGGGCTGTGTAACGGTACGAGTGTGGGTCACTGTGTTTAAGGTGTGTGTGTTGGTGTGTACTGCACGGCTTTGTAACGGTACGAGTGGGGGTCTCTGTGTTTAAGGTGTGTGTGTGTGTGTTGGTGTGTACTGCACGGCTTTGTAACGGTACGAGTGGGGGTCTCTGTGTTTAAGGTGTGTGTGTGTGTGTTGGTGTGTACTGCAGAGCTTTGTAACGGTATGAGTGGGGGTCACTGTGTTTAAGGTGTGTGTGTGTGTGTTGGTGTGTACTGCACGGCTTTGTAACGGTACGAGTGGGGGTCACTGTGTTTAAGGTGTGTGTGTGTTGGTGTGTACTGCAGGGCTTTTGTTACGGTACGAGTGGGGATCACTGTGTTTTAGGTGTGTGTGTGTGTTGGTGTGTACTGCTGGGCTTTGTAACGGTACGAGTGGGGGTCACTGTGTTTAAGGTGTGTGTGTGTGTTGGTGTGTACTGCACGGCTTTGTAACGGTACGAGTGGGGGTCACTGTGTTTAAGGTGTGTGTGTGTTGGTGTGTACTGCGGGGCTTTGTAACGGTACGAGTGGGCGTCACTGTGTTTAAGGTGTGTGTGTGTTGGTGTGTACTGCGGGGCTTTCTAACGGTACGAGTGGGCGTCACTGTGTTTAAGGTGTGTGTTGGTGTGTACTGCAGGGCTTTGTAACGGTACGAGTGGGGGTCGCTGTGTTTAAGGTGTGTGTGTGTGTGTGTTGGTGTGTACTGCAGGGCTTTGTAACGGTACGAGTGGGGGTCGCTGTGTTTAAGGTGTGTGTGTGTGTTGGTGTGTACTGCAGGGCTGTGTAACGGTACGAGTGGGGGTCGCTGTGTTTAAGGTGTGTGTTGGTGTGTACTGCAGGGCTGTGTAACGGTACGAGTGGGGCTCGCTGTGTTTAAGGTGTGTGTGTGTGTGTGTTGGTGTGTACTGCAGGGCTGTGTAACGGTACGAGTGGGGGTCACTGTGTTTAAGGTGTGTGTGTGTGTGTTGGTGTGTACTGCAGGGCTGTGTAACGGTACGAGTGGGGGTCGCTGTGTTTAAGGTGTGTGTGTGTGTGTTGGTGTGTACTGCAGGGCTGTGTAACGGTACGAGTGAGGGTCACTGTGTTTAAGTTGTGTGTGTGTGTTGGTGTGTACTGCAGGGCTGTGTAACGGTACGAGTGGGGGTCGCTGTGTTTAAGGTGTGTGTGTGTGTGTTGGTGTGTACTGCAGGGCTGTGTAACGGTACGAGTGAGGGTCACTGTGTTTAAGGTGTGTGTGTTGGTGTGTGCTGCAGGGCTTTGTAACGGTACGAGTGGGGGTCGCTGTGTTTAAGGTGTGTGTGTGTGTGTGTGTGTGTTGGTGTGTACTGCAGGGCTGTGTAACGGTACGAGTGGGGGTCACTGTTTAAGGTGTGTGTGTGTGTGTTGGTGTGTACTGCGGGGCTTTGTAACGGTACGAGTGGGGGTCACTGTTTAAGGTGTGTGTGTGTGTGTTGGTGTGTAATGCGGGGCTTTGTAACGGTACGAGTGGGGGTCACTGTGTTTAAGGTGCGTGTGTGTTGGTGTGTACTGCGGGGCTTTGTAACGGTACGAGTGGGGGTCACTGTGTTTAAGGTGCGTGTGTGTTGGTGTGTACTGCGGGGCTTTGTAACGGTACGAGTGGGGGTCACTGTGTTTAAGGTGTGTGTGTGTTGGTGTGTACTGCGGGGCTTTGTAACGGTACGAGTGGGGGTCACTGTGTTTAAGGTGTGTGCGTGTTGGTGTGTACTGCGGGGCTTTGTAACGGTACGAGTGGGCGTCACTGTGTTTAAGGTGTGTGTGTGTTGGTGTGTACTGCGGGGCTTTGTAACGGTACGAGTGGGGGTCACTGTGTTTAAGGTGTGTGCGTGTTGGTGTGTACTGCGGGGCTTTGTAACGGTACGAGTGGGCGTCACTGTGTTTAAGGTGTGTGTGTGTTGGTGTGTACTGCGGGGCTTTGTAACGGTACGAGTGGGCGTCACTGTGTTTAAGGTGTGTGTGTGTTGGTGTGTACTGCGGGGCTTTCTAACGGTACGAGTGGGGGTCACTGTGTTTAAGGTGTGTGTGTGTTGGTGTGTACTGCGGGGCTTTCTAACGGTACGAGTGGGGGTCACTGTGTTTAAGGTGTGTGTGTGTTGGTGTGTACTGCGGGGCTTTCTAACGGTACGAGTGGGGGTCACTGTGTTTAAGGTGTGTGTGTGTTGGTGTGTACTGCGGGGCTTTGTAACGGTACGAGTGGGCGTCACTGTGTTTAAGGTGTGTGTGTGTGTGTTGGTGTGTAATGAGGGGCTTTGTAACGGTACGAGTGGGGGTCACTTTGTTTAAGGTGTGTGTGTGTGTGTGTGTGTGTGTGTGTGTGTGTTGGTGTGTACTGCAGGGCTTTGTAACGGTACGAGTGGGGGTCACTGTGTTTAAGGTGTGTGTGTGTGTGTGTTGGTGTGTACTGCAGGGCTGTGTAACGGTACGAGTGGGGGTCGCTGTGTTTAAGGTGTGTGTGTGTGTGTTGGTGTGTACTGCAGGGCTGTGTAACGGTACGAGTGAGGGTCGCTGTGTTTAAGGTGTGTGTGTGTGTGTTGGTGTGTACTGCAGGGCTGTGTAACGGTACGAGTGGGGGTCGCTGTGTTTAAGGTGTGTGTGTGTGTGTTGGTGTGTACTGCAGGGCTTTGTAAGGGTACAAGTGGGGGTTGCTGTATTTAAGGTGTGTGTGTGTTGGTGTGTGCTGCAGGGCTTTGTAACGGTACGAGTGAGGGTCACTGTGTTTAAGTTGTGTGTGTGTGTTGGTGTGTACTGCACGGCTTTGTAACGGTACGAGTGGGGGTCGCTGTGTTTAAGGTGTGTGTGTGTGTGTGTTGGTGTGTACTGCACGGCTTTGTAACGGTACGAGTGGGGGTCGCTGTGTTTAAGGTGTGTGTGTGTGTTGGTGTGTACTGCAGGGCTGTGTAACGGTACAAGTGGGGGTCACTGTGTTTAAGGTGTGTGTGTGTGTGTTGGTGTGTACTGCAGGGCTGTGTAACGGTACGAGTGGGGGTCACTGTGTTTAAGGTGTGTGTGTGTGTGTGTGTTGGTGTGTGCTGCAGGGCTTTGTAACGGTACGAGTGGGGGTCGCTGTGTTTAAGGTGTGTGTGTGTGTTGGTGTGTGCTGCAGGGCTTTGTAACGGTACGAGTGGGGGTCGCTGTGTTTAAGGTGTGTGTTGGTGTGTACTGCAGGGCTGTGTAACGGTACGAGTGGGGGTCACTGTGTTTAAGGTGTGTGTGTGTGTGTTGGTGTGTACTGCAGGGCTGTGTAACGGTACGAGTGGGGGTCGCTGTGTTTAAGGTGTGTGTGTGTTTTTTGGTGTGTACTGCAGGGCTGTGTAACGGTACGAGTGGGGTCGCTGTGTTTAAGGTGTGTGTGTGTTGGTGTGCACTGCAGGGCTTTGTAACGGTACGAGTGGGGGTCACTGTTTAAGGTGTGTGTGTGTGTGTTGGTGTGTACTGCAGGGCTGTGTAACGGTACGAGTGAGGGTCACTGTGTTTAAGTTGTGTGTGTGTGTTGGTGTGTACTGTGGGGCTTTAACGGTACGAGTGGGCGTCACTGTGTTTAAGGTGTGTGTGTTGGTGTGTGCTGCAGGGCTTTGTAACGGTACGAGTGAGGGTCACTGTGTTTAAGGTGTGTGTGTTGGTGTGTGCTGCAGGGCTTTGTAACGGTACGAGTGGGGGTCGCTGTGTTTAAGGTGTGTGTGTGTGTGTGTGTACTGCGGGGCTTTCTAACGGTACGAGTGGGCGTCACTGTGTTTAAGGTGTGTGTGTGTGTGTTGGTGTGTAATGAGGGGCTTTGTAACGGTACGAGTGGGGGTCACTGTGTTTAAGGTGTGTGTGTTGGTGTGTACTGCACGGCTTTGTAACGGTACGAGTGGGGGTCTCTGTGTTTAAGGTGTGTGTGTGTGTGTTGGTGTGTACTGCACGGCTTTGTAACGGTACGAGTGGGGGTCTCTGTGTTTAAGGTGTGTGTGTGTGTGTTGGTGTGTACTGCAGAGCTTTGTAACGGTATGAGTGGGGGTCACTGTGTTTAAGGTGTGTGTGTGTGTGTTGGTGTGTACTGCACGGCTTTGTAACGGTACGAGTGGGGGTCACTGTGTTTAAGGTGTGTGTGTGTTGGTGTGTACTGCAGGGCTTTTGTTACGGTACGAGTGGGGATCACTGTGTTTTAGGTGTGTGTGTGTGTTGGTGTGTACTGCTGGGCTTTGTAACGGTACGAGTGGGGGTCACTGTGTTTAAGGTGTGTGTGTGTGTTGGTGTGTACTGCACGGCTTTGTAACGGTACGAGTGGGGGTCACTGTGTTTAAGGTGTGTGTGTGTTGGTGTGTACTGCGGGGCTTTGTAACGGTACGAGTGGGCGTCACTGTGTTTAAGGTGTGTGTGTGTTGGTGTGTACTGCGGGGCTTTCTAACGGTACGAGTGGGCGTCACTGTGTTTAAGGTGTGTGTTGGTGTGTACTGCAGGGCTTTGTAACGGTACGAGTGGGGGTCGCTGTGTTTAAGGTGTGTGTGTGTGTGTGTTGGTGTGTACTGCAGGGCTTTGTAACGGTACGAGTGGGGGTCGCTGTGTTTAAGGTGTGTGTGTGTGTTGGTGTGTACTGCAGGGCTGTGTAACGGTACGAGTGGGGGTCGCTGTGTTTAAGGTGTGTGTTGGTGTGTACTGCAGGGCTGTGTAACGGTACGAGTGGGGCTCGCTGTGTTTAAGGTGTGTGTGTGTGTGTGTTGGTGTGTACTGCAGGGCTGTGTAACGGTACGAGTGGGGGTCACTGTGTTTAAGGTGTGTGTGTGTGTGTTGGTGTGTACTGCAGGGCTGTGTAACGGTACGAGTGGGGGTCGCTGTGTTTAAGGTGTGTGTGTGTGTGTTGGTGTGTACTGCAGGGCTGTGTAACGGTACGAGTGAGGGTCACTGTGTTTAAGTTGTGTGTGTGTGTTGGTGTGTACTGCAGGGCTGTGTAACGGTACGAGTGGGGGTCGCTGTGTTTAAGGTGTGTGTGTGTGTGTTGGTGTGTACTGCAGGGCTGTGTAACGGTACGAGTGAGGGTCACTGTGTTTAAGGTGTGTGTGTTGGTGTGTGCTGCAGGGCTTTGTAACGGTACGAGTGGGGGTCGCTGTGTTTAAGGTGTGTGTGTGTGTGTGTGTGTGTTGGTGTGTACTGCAGGGCTGTGTAACGGTACGAGTGGGGGTCACTGTTTAAGGTGTGTGTGTGTGTGTTGGTGTGTACTGCGGGGCTTTGTAACGGTACGAGTGGGGGTCACTGTTTAAGGTGTGTGTGTGTGTGTTGGTGTGTAATGCGGGGCTTTGTAACGGTACGAGTGGGGGTCACTGTGTTTAAGGTGCGTGTGTGTTGGTGTGTACTGCGGGGCTTTGTAACGGTACGAGTGGGGGTCACTGTGTTTAAGGTGCGTGTGTGTTGGTGTGTACTGCGGGGCTTTGTAACGGTACGAGTGGGGGTCACTGTGTTTAAGGTGTGTGTGTGTTGGTGTGTACTGCGGGGCTTTGTAACGGTACGAGTGGGGGTCACTGTGTTTAAGGTGTGTGCGTGTTGGTGTGTACTGCGGGGCTTTGTAACGGTACGAGTGGGCGTCACTGTGTTTAAGGTGTGTGTGTGTTGGTGTGTACTGCGGGGCTTTGTAACGGTACGAGTGGGGGTCACTGTGTTTAAGGTGTGTGCGTGTTGGTGTGTACTGCGGGGCTTTGTAACGGTACGAGTGGGCGTCACTGTGTTTAAGGTGTGTGTGTGTTGGTGTGTACTGCGGGGCTTTGTAACGGTACGAGTGGGCGTCACTGTGTTTAAGGTGTGTGTGTGTTGGTGTGTACTGCGGGGCTTTCTAACGGTACGAGTGGGGGTCACTGTGTTTAAGGTGTGTGTGTGTTGGTGTGTACTGCGGGGCTTTCTAACGGTACGAGTGGGGGTCACTGTGTTTAAGGTGTGTGTGTGTTGGTGTGTACTGCGGGGCTTTCTAACGGTACGAGTGGGGGTCACTGTGTTTAAGGTGTGTGTGTGTTGGTGTGTACTGCGGGGCTTTGTAACGGTACGAGTGGGCGTCACTGTGTTTAAGGTGTGTGTGTGTGTGTTGGTGTGTAATGAGGGGCTTTGTAACGGTACGAGTGGGGGTCACTTTGTTTAAGGTGTGTGTGTGTGTGTGTGTGTGTGTGTGTGTGTGTTGGTGTGTACTGCAGGGCTTTGTAACGGTACGAGTGGGGGTCACTGTGTTTAAGGTGTGTGTGTGTGTGTGTTGGTGTGTACTGCAGGGCTGTGTAACGGTACGAGTGGGGGTCGCTGTGTTTAAGGTGTGTGTGTGTGTGTTGGTGTGTACTGCAGGGCTGTGTAACGGTACGAGTGAGGGTCGCTGTGTTTAAGGTGTGTGTGTGTGTGTTGGTGTGTACTGCAGGGCTGTGTAACGGTACGAGTGGGGGTCGCTGTGTTTAAGGTGTGTGTGTGTGTGTTGGTGTGTACTGCAGGGCTTTGTAAGGGTACAAGTGGGGGTCGCTGTATTTAAGGTGTGTGTGTGTTGGTGTGTGCTGCAGGGCTTTGTAACGGTACGAGTGAGGGTCACTGTGTTTAAGTTGTGTGTGTGTGTTGGTGTGTACTGCACGGCTTTGTAACGGTACGAGTGGGGGTCGCTGTGTTTAAGGTGTGTGTGTGTGTGTGTTGGTGTGTACTGCACGGCTTTGTAACGGTACGAGTGGGGGTCGCTGTGTTTAAGGTGTGTGTGTGTGTTGGTGTGTACTGCAGGGCTGTGTAACGGTACAAGTGGGGGTCACTGTGTTTAAGGTGTGTGTGTGTGTGTTGGTGTGTACTGCAGGGCTGTGTAACGGTACGAGTGGGGGTCACTGTGTTTAAGGTGTGTGTGTGTGTGTGTGTTGGTGTGTGCTGCAGGGCTTTGTAACGGTACGAGTGGGGGTCGCTGTGTTTAAGGTGTGTGTGTGTGTTGGTGTGTGCTGCAGGGCTTTGTAACGGTACGAGTGGGGGTCGCTGTGTTTAAGGTGTGTGTTGGTGTGTACTGCAGGGCTGTGTAACGGTACGAGTGGGGGTCACTGTGTTTAAGGTGTGTGTGTGTGTGTTGGTGTGTACTGCAGGGCTGTGTAACGGTACGAGTGGGGGTCGCTGTGTTTAAGGTGTGTGTGTGTTTTTTGGTGTGTACTGCAGGGCTGTGTAACGGTACGAGTGGGGTCGCTGTGTTTAAGGTGTGTGTGTGTTGGTGTGCACTGCAGGGCTTTGTAACGGTACGAGTGGGGGTCACTGTTTAAGGTGTGTGTGTGTGTGTTGGTGTGTACTGCAGGGCTGTGTAACGGTACGAGTGAGGGTCACTGTGTTTAAGTTGTGTGTGTGTGTTGGTGTGTACTGTGGGGCTTTAACGGTACGAGTGGGCGTCACTGTGTTTAAGGTGTGTGTGTTGGTGTGTGCTGCAGGGCTTTGTAACGGTACGAGTGAGGGTCACTGTGTTTAAGGTGTGTGTGTTGGTGTGTGCTGCAGGGCTTTGTAACGGTACGAGTGGGGGTCGCTGTGTTTAAGGTGTGTGTGTGTGTGTGTGTACTGCGGGGCTTTCTAACGGTACGAGTGGGCGTCACTGTGTTTAAGGTGTGTGTGTGTGTGTTGGTGTGTAATGAGGGGCTTTGTAACGGTACGAGTGGGGGTCACTGTGTTTAAGGTGTGTGTGTGTTGGTGTGCACTGCGGGGCTTTGTAACGGTACGAGTGGGCGTCACTGTGTTTAAGGTGTGTGTGTGTGTTGGTGTGTAATGAGGGGCTTTGTAACGGTACGAGTGGGGGTCACTTTGTTTAAGGTGTGTGTGTGTGTGTGTGTGTGTGTGTGTGTGTGTTGGTGTGTACTGCAGGGCTTTGTAACGGTACGAGTGGGGGTCACTGTGTTTAAGGTGTGTGTGTGTGTGTGTTGGTGTGTACTGCAGGGCTGTGTAACGGTACGAGTGGGGGTCGCTGTGTTTAAGGTGTGTGTGTGTGTGTTGGTGTGTACTGCAGGGCTGTGTAACGGTACGAGTGAGGGTCGCTGTGTTTAAGGTGTGTGTGTGTGTGTTGGTGTGTACTGCAGGGCTGTGTAACGGTACGAGTGGGGGTCGCTGTGTTTAAGGTGTGTGTGTGTGTGTTGGTGTGTACTGCAGGGCTTTGTAAGGGTACAAGTGGGGGTCGCTGTATTTAAGGTGTGTGTGTGTTGGTGTGTGCTGCAGGGCTTTGTAACGGTACGAGTGAGGGTCACTGTGTTTAAGTTGTGTGTGTGTGTTGGTGTGTACTGCACGGCTTTGTAACGGTACGAGTGGGGGTCGCTGTGTTTAAGGTGTGTGTGTGTGTGTGTTGGTGTGTACTGCACGGCTTTGTAACGGTACGAGTGGGGGTCGCTGTGTTTAAGGTGTGTGTGTGTGTTGGTGTGTACTGCAGGGCTGTGTAACGGTACAAGTGGGGGTCACTGTGTTTAAGGTGTGTGTGTGTGTGTTGGTGTGTACTGCAGGGCTGTGTAACGGTACGAGTGGGGGTCACTGTGTTTAAGGTGTGTGTGTGTGTGTGTGTTGGTGTGTGCTGCAGGGCTTTGTAACGGTACGAGTGGGGGTCGCTGTGTTTAAGGTGTGTGTGTGTGTTGGTGTGTGCTGCAGGGCTTTGTAACGGTACGAGTGGGGGTCGCTGTGTTTAAGGTGTGTGTGTGTGTGTTGGTGTGTACTGCAGGGCTGTGTAACGGTACGAGTGGGGGTCGCTGTGTTTAAGGTGTGTGTGTGTGTTGGTGTGTACTGCAGGGCTGTGTAACGGTACGAGTGGGGGTCACTGTGTTTAAGGTGTGTGTGTGTGTGTTGGTGTGTACTGCAGGGCTGTGTAACGGTACGAGTGGGGGTCGCTGTGTTTAAGGTGTGTGTGTGTGTGTTGGTGTGTACTGCAGGGCTGTGTAACGGTACGAGTGGGGTCGCTGTGTTTAAGGTGTGTGTGTGTTGGTGTGCACTGCAGGGCTTTGTAACGGTACGAGTGGGGGTCACTGTTTAAGGTGTGTGTGTGTGTGTTGGTGTGTACTGCAGGGCTGTGTAACGGTACGAGTGAGGGTCACTGTGTTTAAGTTGTGTGTGTGTGTTGGTGTGTACTGTGGGGCTTTAACGGTACGAGTGGGCGTCACTGTGTTTAAGGTGTGTGTGTTGGTGTGTGCTGCAGGGCTTTGTAACGGTACGAGTGAGGGTCACTGTGTTTAAGGTGTGTGTGTTGGTGTGTGCTGCAGGGCTTTGTAACGGTACGAGTGGGGGTCGCTGTGTTTAAGGTGTGTGTGTGTGTGTGTGTGTGTGTGTGTTAGTGTGTAATGCGGGGCTTTGTAACGGTACGAGTGGGGGTCACTGTTTAAGGTGTGTGTGTGTTGGTGTGTACTGCGGGGCTTTGTAACGGTACGAGTGGGGGTCACTGTGTTTAAGGTGCGTGCGTGTTGGTGTGTACTGCGGGGCTTTGTAACGGTACGAGTGGGCGTCACTGTGTTTAAGGTGTGTGTGTGTTGGTGTGCACTGCGGGGCTTTGTAACGGTACGAGTGGGCGTCACTGTGTTTAAGGTGCGTGTGTGTTGGTGTGTACTGCGGGGCTTTGTAACGGTACGAGTGGGGGTCACTGTGTTTAAGGTGCGTGCGTGTTGGTGTGTACTGCGGGGCTTTGTAACGGTACGAGTGGGCGTCACTGTGTTTAAGGTGCGTGCGTGTTGGTGTGTACTGCGGGGCTTTGTAACGGTACGAGTGGGGGTCACTGTGTTTAAGGTGCGTGCGTGTTGGTGTGTACTGCGGGGCTTTGTAACGGTACGAGTGGGCGTCACTGTGTTTAAGGTGCGTGCGTGTTGGTGTGTACTGCGGGGCTTTGTAACGGTACGAGTGGGGGTCACTGTGTTTAAGGTGCGTGTGTGTTGGTGTGTACTGCGGGGCTTTGTAACGGTACGAGTGGGGGTCACTGTGTTTAAGGTGTGTGTTTGTTGGTGTGCACTGCGGGGCTTTGTAACGGTACGAGTGGGCGTCACTGTTTTTAAGGTGTGTGTGTGTTGGTGTGTAATGCGGGGCTTTGTAAAGGTACGAGTGGGGGTCACTGTGTTTAAGATGCGTGTGTGTTGGTGTGCACTGCGGGGCTTTGTAACGGTACGAGTGGGCGTCACTGTTTTTAAGGTGTGTGTGTGTTGGTGTGTACTGCGGGGCTTTGTAACGGTACGAGTGGGCGTCACTGTTTTTAAGGTGTGTGTGTGTTGGTGTGCACTGCGGGGCTTTGTAACGGTACGAGTGGGCGTCACTGTTTTTAAGGTGTGTGTGTGTTGGTGTGTAATGCGGGGCTTTGTAAAGGTACGAGTGGGGGTCACTGTGTTTAAGGTGTGTGTGTGTTGGTGTGTAATGCGGGGCTTTGTAACGGTACGAGTGGGGGTCACTGTGTTTAAGGTGTGTGTTTGTTGGTGTGTGCTGCAGGGCTTTGTAATAGTACGAGTGGGGATCACTGTGTTTAAGGTGCGTGTGTGTTGGTGTGTAATGCGGGGCTTTGTAACGGTACGAGTGGGGGTCACTGTGTTTAAGGTGTGTGTGTGTGTTCGTGTGCACTGCAGGGCTTTGTAACGGTACGAGTGGGGGTCACTGTTTAAGGTGTGTGTGTGTGTGTTGGTGTGTACTGCAGGGCTGTGTAACGGTACGAGTGGGGGTCGCTGTGTTTAAGGTGTGTGTGTGTGTGTTGGTGTGTACTGAAGGGCTTTGTAAGGGTACAATTGGGGGTTGCTGTATTTAAGGTGTGTGTGTGTTGGTGTGTGCTGCAGGGCTTTGTAACGGTACGAGTGGGCGTCACTGTGTTTAAGGTGTGTGTGTGTGTGTTGGTGTGTACTGTGGGGCTTTGTAACGGTACGAGTGGGGGTCACTGTGTTTAAGGTGTGTGTGTTGGTGTGTGCTGCAGGGCTGTGTAACGGTACGAGTGGGGGTCACTGTTTAAGGTGTGTGTGTGTGTGTGTTAGTGTGTACTGCAGGGCTTTGTAACGGTACGAGTGGGGGTCAATGTGTTTAAGGTGCGTGTGTGTTGGTGTGTAATGCGGGGTTTTGTAACGGTACGAGTGGGGGTCACTGTGTTTAAGGTGCGTGTGTGTTGGTGTGTACTGCGGGGCTGTGTAACGGTACGAGTGGGGGTCACTGTTTAAGGTGCGTGTGTGTTGGTGTGTACTGCATGGCTGTGTAACGGTACGAGTGGGGGTCACTGTTTAAGGTGCGTGTGTGTTGGTGTGTACTGCGGGGCTTTGTAACGGTCTGAGTGGGCGTCACTGTGTTTAAGGTGTGTGTGTGTTGGTGTGTACTGCGGGGCTTTGTAACGGTACGAGTGGGCGTCACTGTGTTTAAGGTGTGTGTGTGTGTGTTGGTGTGCACTGCGGGGCTTTAACGGTACGAGTGGGCGTCACTGTGTTTAAGGTGTGTGTATGTTGGTGTGTAATGCGGGGCTTTGTAACGGTACGAGTGGGGGTCACTGTGTTTAAGGTGTGTGTGTGTTGGTGTGTACTGCGGGGTCACTGTGTTGGTGTGTACTGCGGGGCTTTGTAACGGTACGAGTGGGGGTCACTGTGTTTAAGATGCGTGTGTGTTGGTGTGTAATGCGGGGCTTTGTAACGGTACGAGTGGGGGTCACTGTGTTTAAGGTGTGTGTGTGTTGGTGTGTAATGCGGGGCTTTGTAACGGTACGAGTGGGGGTCACTGTGTTTAAGGTGTGTGTGTTGGTGTGTAATGCGGGGCTTTGTAACGGTACGAGTGGGGGTCACTGTGTTTAAGATGCGTGTGTGTTGGTGTGTAATGCGGGGCTTTGTAACGGTACGAGTGGGGGTCACTGTGTTTAAGGTGTGTGTGTGTTGGTGTGTAATGCGGGGCTTTGTAACGGTACGAGTGGGGGTCACTGTGTTTAAGGTGTGTGTGTGTGTGTTGGTATGTACTGCAGGGCTTTGTAAGGGTACAAGTGGGGGTTGCTGTATTTAAGGTGTGTGTGTGTTGGTGTGTGCTGCAGGGCTTTGTAACGGTACGAGTGAGGGTCACTGTGTTTAAGGTGTGTGTGTGTGTTGGTGTGTACTGCACGGCCTTGTAACGGTACGAGTGGGGGTCACTGTGTTTAAGGTGTGTGTGTTGGTGTGTACTGCACGGCTTTGTAACGGTACGAGTGGGGGTCACTGTGTTTAAGGTGTGTGTGTTGGTGTGTGCTGCAGGTCTGTGTAACGGTACGAGTGGGGGTCACTGTTTAAGGTGTGTGTGTGTGTGTTAGTGTGTACTGCAGGGCTTTGTAACGGTACGAGTGGGGGTCAATGTGTTTAAGGTGTGTGTGTGTGTTGGTGTGTAATGCGGGGCTTTGTAACAGTACGAGTGGGGGTCGCTGTGTTTAAGGTGTGTGTGTTGGTGTGTACTGCAGGGCTGTGTAACGGTACGAGTGGGGGTCACTGTTTAAGGTGCGTGTGTGTTGGTGTGTACTGCGGGGCTTTGTAACGGTCTGAGTGGGCGTCACTGTGTTTAAGGTGTGTGTGTGTTGGTGTGTACTGCGGGGCTTTGTAACGGTACGAGTGGGCGTCACTGTGTTTAAGGTGTGTGTGTGTTGGTGTGTACTGCGGGGCTTTGTAACGGTACGAGTGGGCGTCACTGTGTTTAAGGTGTGTGTGTGTCGGTGTGTACTGCGGGGCTTTAACGGTACGAGTGGGGGTCACTGTGTTTAAGGTGTGTGTGTGTGTGTTGGTGTGCACTGCGGGGCTTTAACGGTACGAGTGGGCGTCACTGTGTTTAAGGTGTGTGTATGTTGGTGTGTAATGCGGGGCTTTGTAACGGTACGAGTGGGGGTCACTGTGTTTAAGGTGTGTGTGTGTTGGTGTGTACTGCGGGGTCACTGTGTTGGTGTGTACTGCGGGGCTTTGTAACGGTACGAGTGGGCGTCACTGTGTTTAAGGTGTGTGTGTGTTGGTGTGTACTGCGGGGCTTTGTAACGGTACGAGTGGGCGTCACTGTGTTTAAGGTGTGTGTGTGTCGGTGTGTACTGCGGGGCTTTAACGGTACGAGTGGGGGTCACTGTGTTTAAGGTGTGTGTGTGTGTGTTGGTGTGCACTGCGGGGCTTTAACGGTACGAGTGGGCGTCACTGTGTTTAAGGTGTGTGTATGTTGGTGTGTAATGCGGGGCTTTGTAACGGTACGAGTGGGCGTCACTGTGTTTAAGGTGTGTGTGTGTCGGTGTGTACTGCGGGGCTTTAACGGTACGAGTGGGGGTCACTGTGTTTAAGGTGTGTGTGTGTGTGTTGGTGTGCACTGCGGGGCTTTAACGGTACGAGTGGGCGTCACTGTGTTTAAGGTGTGTGTGTTGGTGTGTAATGCGGGGCTTTGTAACGGTACGAGTGGGGGTCACTGTGTTTAAGATGCGTGTGTGTTGGTGTGTAATGCGGGGCTTTGTAACGGTACGAGTGGGGGTCACTGTGTTTAAGGTGTGTGTGTGTGTGTTGGTGTGTACTGCAGGGTTTTGTAATGGTATGAGTGGGGGTCGCTGTGTTTAAGGTGTGTGTGTGTCGGTGTGTACTGCGGGGCTTTAACGGTACGAGTGGGGGTCACTGTGTTTAAGGTGTGTGTGTGTGTTGGTGTGTACTGCACGGCTTTGTAACGGTACGAGTGGGGGTCACTGTGTTTAAGGTGTGTGTGTGTTGGTGTGTACTGCGGGGCTTTGTAACGGTACGAGTGGGGGTCACTGTGTTTAAGGTGCGTGTGTGTTGGTGTGTACTGCGGGGCTTTGTAACGGTACGAGTGGGGGTCACTGTGTTTAAGGTGTGTGTGTGTTGGTGTGTACTGCGGGGCTTTGTAACGGTACGAGTGGGGGTCACTGTGTTTAAGGTGTGTGTGTGTTGGTGTGTACTGCGGGGCTTTGTAACGGTACGAGTGGGGGTCACTGTGTTTAAGGTGTGTGTGTTGGTGTGTAATGCGGGGCTTTGTAACGGTACGAGTGGGCGTCACTGTGTTTAAGGTGTGTGTGTTGGTGTGTAATGCGGGGCTTTGTAACGGTACGAGTGGGGGTCACTGTGTTTAAGGTGTGTGTGTGTTGGTGTGCACTGCGGGGCTTCAACGGTACGAGTGGGGGTCACTGTGTTTAAGGTGTGTGTGTGTTGGTGTGTACTGCAGGGCTTTGTAACGGTACGAGTGGGGGTCGCTGTGTTTAAGGTGTGTGTATGTTGGTGTGTAATGCGGGGCTTTGTAACGGTACGAGTGGGGGTCACTGTGTTTAAGGTGTGTGTGTGTCGGTGTGTACTGCGGGGCTTTAACGGTACGAGTGGGGGTCACTGTGTTTAAGGTGTGTGTGTGTGTCTGTGTGTGTTGGTGTGTACTGCAGGGCTGTGTAACGGTACGAGTGGGGGTCGCTGTGTTTAAGGTGTGTGTGTGTGTGTGTACTGCAGGGCTTTGTAACGGTACGAGTGGGGGTCGCTGTGTTTAAGGTGTGTGTGTGTGTGTGTGTGTGTGTTGGTGTGTACTGCAGGGCTTTGTAACGGTACGAGTGGGGGTCGCTGTGTTTAAGGTGTGTGTGTGTGTGTGTGTGTGTTGGTGTGTACTGCAGGGCTTTGTAACGGTACGAGTGGGGGTCGCTGTGTTTAAGGTGTGTGTGTGTGTGTGTGTGTGTGTTGGTGTGTACTGCAGGGTTTTGTAACGGTTTGAGTGGGGGTCGCTGTCTTCAAGGTGTGTGTGTGTGTTGGTGTGTGCTGCAGGGCTTTGTAACGGTACGAGTGGGGGTCGCTGTGTTTAAGGTGTGTGTTGGTGTGTACTGCAGGGCTGTGTAACGGTACGAGTGGGGGTCACTGTGTTTAAGGTGTGTGTGTGTGTGTTGGTGTGTACTGCAGGGCTGTGTAACGGTACGAGTGGGGGTCGCTGTGTTTAAGGTGTGTGTGTGTGTGTTGGTGTGTACTGCAGGGCTGTGTAACGGTACGAGTGGGGTCGCTGTGTTTAAGGTGTGTGTGTGTTGGTGTGCACTGCAGGGCTTTGTAACGGTACGAGTGGGGGTCACTGTTTAAGGTGTGTGTGTGTGTGTTGGTGTGTACTGCAGGGCTGTGTAACGGTACGAGTGAGGGTCACTGTGTTTAAGTTGTGTGTGTGTGTTGGTGTGTACTGTGGGGCTTTAACGGTACGAGTGGGCGTCACTGTGTTTAAGGTGTGTGTGTTGGTATGTGCTGCAGGGCTTTGTAACGGTACGAGTGAGGGTCACTGTGTTTAAGGTGTGTGTGTGTGTTGGTGTGTACTGCAGGGCTGTGTAACGGTACGAGTGGGGGTCGCTGTGTTTAAGGTGTGTGTTGGTGTGTACTGCAGGGCTGTGTAACGGTACGAGTGGGGCTCGCTGTGTTTAAGGTGTGTGTGTGTGTGTGTTGGTGTGTACTGCAGGGCTGTGTAACGGTACGAGTGGGGGTCACTGTGTTTAAGGTGTGTGTGTGTGTGTTGGTGTGTACTGCAGGGCTGTGTAACGGTACGAGTGGGGGTCACTGTGTTTAAGGTGTGTGTGTGTGTGTTGGTGTGTACTGCAGGGCTGTGTAACGGTACGAGTGAGGGTCACTGTGTTTAAGTTGTGTGTGTGTGTTGGTGTGTACTGCAGGGCTGTGTAACGGTACGAGTGGGGGTCGCTGTGTTTAAGGTGTGTGTGTGTGTGTTGGTGTGTACTGCAGGGCTGTGTAACGGTACGAGTGAGGGTCACTGTGTTTAAGGTGTGTGTGTTGGTGTGTAATGAGGGGCTTTGTAACGGTACGAGTGGGGGTCGCTGTGTTTAAGGTGTGTGTGTGTGTGTGTGTGTGTTGGTGTGTAATGCGGGGCTTTGTAAAGGTACGAGTGGGGGTCACTGTGTTTAAGGTGTGTGTGTGTTGGTGTGTAATGCGGGGCTTTGTAACGGTACGAGTGGGGGTCACTGTGTTTAAGGTGTGTGTGTGTGTTGGTGTGCACTGCAGGGCTTTGTAACGGTACGAGTGGGGGTCACTGTTTAAGGTGTGTGTGTGTGTGTTGGTGTGTACTGCAGGGCTGTGTAACGGTACGAGTGGGGGTCGCTGTGTTTAAGGTGTGTGTGTGTGTGTTGGTGTGTACTGCAGGGCTTTGTAAGGGTACAAGTGGGGGTTGCTGTATTTAAGGTGTGTGTGTGTTGGTGTGTGCTGCAGGGCTTTGTAACGGTACGAGTGGGCGTCACTGTGTTTAAGGTGTGTGTGTGTGTGTTGGTGTGTACTGTGGGGCTTTGTAACGGTACGAGTGGGGGTCACTGTGTTTAAGGTGTGTGTGTTGGTGTGTGCTGCAGGGCTGTGTAACGGTACGAGTGGGGGTCACTGTTTAAGGTGTGTGTGTGTGTGTTAGTGTGTACTGCAGGGCTTTGTAACGGTACGAGTGGGGGTCAATGTGTTTAAGGTGTGTGTGTGTGTTGGTGTGTAATGCGGGGCTTTGTAACGGTACGAGTGGGGGTCGCTGTGTTTAAGGTGTGTGTGTTGGTGTGTACTGCAGGGCTGTGTAACGGTACGAGTGGGGGTCACTGTTTAAGGTGCGTGTGTGTTGGTGTGTAATGCGGGGTTTTGTAACGGTACGAGTGGGGGTCGCTGTGTTTAAGGTGTGTGTGTTGGTGTGTACTGCATGGCTGTGTAACGGTACGAGTGGGGGTCACTGTTTAAGGTGCGTGTGTGTTGGTGTGTACTGCGGGGCTTTGTAACGGTCTGAGTGGGCGTCACTGTGTTTAAGGTGTGTGTGTGTTGGTGTGTACTGCGGGGCTTTGTAACGGTACGAGTGGGCGTCACTGTGTTTAAGGTGTGTGTGTGTTGGTGTGTACTGCGGGGCTTTGTAACGGTACGAGTGGGCGTCACTGTGTTTAAGGTGTGTGTGTGTGTGTTGGTGTGCACTGCGGGGCTTTAACGGTACGAGTGGGCGTCACTGTGTTTAAGGTGTGTGTATGTTGGTGTGTAATGCGGGGCTTTGTAACGGTACGAGTGGGGGTCACTGTGTTTAAGGTGTGTGTGTGTTGGTGTGTACTGCGGGGTCACTGTGTTGGTGTGTACTGCGGGGCTTTGTAACGGTACGAGTGGGGGTCACTGTGTTTAAGATGCGTGTGTGTTGGTGTGTAATGCGGGGCTTTGTAACGGTACGAGTGGGGGTCACTGTGTTTAAGGTGTGTGTGTGTTGGTGTGTAATGCGGGGCTTTGTAACGGTACGAGTGGGGGTCACTGTGTTTAAGGTGTGTGTGTTGGTGTGTAATGCGGGGCTTTGTAACGGTACGAGTGGGGGTCACTGTGTTTAAGATGCGTGTGTGTTGGTGTGTAATGCGGGGCTTTGTAACGGTACGAGTGGGGGTCACTGTGTTTAAGGTGTGTGTGTGTTGGTGTGTAATGCGGGGCTTTGTAACGGTACGAGTGGGGGTCACTGTGTTTAAGGTGTGTGTGTGTGTGTTGGTATGTACTGCAGGGCTTTGTAAGGGTACAAGTGGGGGTTGCTGTATTTAAGGTGTGTGTGTGTTGGTGTGTGCTGCAGGGCTTTGTAACGGTACGAGTGAGGGTCACTGTGTTTAAGGTGTGTGTGTGTGTTGGTGTGTACTGCACGGCCTTGTAACGGTACGAGTGGGGGTCACTGTGTTTAAGGTGTGTGTGTTGGTGTGTACTGCACGGCTTTGTAACGGTACGAGTGGGGGTCACTGTGTTTAAGGTGTGTGTGTTGGTGTGTGCTGCAGGGCTGTGTAACGGTACGAGTGGGGGTCACTGTTTAAGGTGTGTGTGTGTGTGTTAGTGTGTACTGCAGGGCTTTGTAACGGTACGAGTGGGGGTCAATGTGTTTAAGGTGTGTGTGTGTGTTGGTGTGTAATGCGGGGCTTTGTAACGGTACGAGTGGGGGTCGCTGTGTTTAAGGTGTGTGTGTTGGTGTGTACTGCAGGGCTGTGTAACGGTACGAGTGGGGGTCACTGTTTAAGGTGCGTGTGTGTTGGTGTGTACTGCGGGGCTTTGTAACGGTCTGAGTGGGCGTCACTGTGTTTAAGGTGTGTGTGTGTTGGTGTGTACTGCGGGGCTTTGTAACGGTACGAGTGGGCGTCACTGTGTTTAAGGTGTGTGTGTGTTGGTGTGTACTGCGGGGCTTTGTAACGGTACGAGTGGGCGTCACTGTGTTTAAGGTGTGTGTGTGTGTGTTGGTGTGCACTGCGGGGCTTTAACGGTACGAGTGGGCGTCACTGTGTTTAAGGTGTGTGTATGTTGGTGTGTAATGCGGGGCTTTGTAACGGTACGAGTGGGGGTCACTGTGTTTAAGGTGTGTGTGTGTTGGTGTGTACTGCGGGGTCACTGTGTTGGTGTGTACTGCGGGGCTTTGTAACGGTACGAGTGGGGGTCACTGTGTTTAAGATGCGTGTGTGTTGGTGTGTAATGCGGGGCTTTGTAACGGTACGAGTGGGGGTCACTGTGTTTAAGGTGTGTGTGTGTTGGTGTGTAATGCGGGGCTTTGTAACGGTACGAGTGGGGGTCACTGTGTTTAAGGTGTGTGTGTTGGTGTGTAATGCGGGGCTTTGTAACGGTACGAGTGGGGGTCACTGTGTTTAAGATGCGTGTGTGTTGGTGTGTAATGCGGGGCTTTGTAACGGTACGAGTGGGGGTCACTGTGTTTAAGGTGTGTGTGTGTGTGTTGGTGTGTACTGCAGGACTGTGAAACGGTACGAGTGGGGGTCGCTGTGTTTAAGGTGTGTGTGTGTGTGTTGGTGTGTACTGCAGGGTTTTGTAATGGTATGAGTGGGGGTCGCTGTGTTTAAGGTGTGTGTGTGTCGGTGTGTACTGCGGGGCTTTAACGGTACGAGTGGGGGTCACTGTGTTTAAGGTGTGTGTGTGTGTTGGTGTGTACTGCACGGCTTTGTAACGGTACGAGTGGGGGTCACTGTGTTTAAGGTGTGTGTGTGTTGGTGTGTACTGCGGGGCTTTGTAACGGTACGAGTGGGGGTCACTGTGTTTAAGGTGCGTGTGTGTTGGTGTGTACTGCGGGGCTTTGTAACGGTACGAGTGGGGGTCACTGTGTTTAAGGTGTGTGTGTGTTGGTGTGTACTGCGGGGCTTTGTAACGGTACGAGTGGGGGTCACTGTGTTTAAGGTGTGTGTGTGTTGGTGTGTACTGCGGGGCTTTGTAACGGTACGAGTGGGGGTCACTGTGTTTAAGGTGTGTGTGTTGGTGTGTAATGCGGGGCTTTGTAACGGTACGAGTGGGCGTCACTGTGTTTAAGGTGTGTGTGTTGGTGTGTAATGCGGGGCTTTGTAACGGTACGAGTGGGGGTCACTGTGTTTAAGGTGTGTATGTGTTGGTGTGCACTGCGGGGCTTCAAAGGTACGAGTGGGGGTCACTGTGTTTAAGGTGTGTGTGTGTTGGTGTGTACTGCAGGGCTTTGTAACGGTACGAGTGGGGGTCGCTGTGTTTAAGGTGTGTGTATGTTGGTGTGTAATGCGGGGCTTTGTAACGGTACGAGTGGGGGTCACTGTGTTTAAGGTGTGTGTGTGTTGGTGTGTACTGCGGGGCTTTGTAACGGTACGAGTGGGGGTCGCTGTGTTTAAGGTGTGTGTGTGTTGGTGTGTAATGCGGGGCTTTGTAACGGTACGAGTGGGGGTCACTGTGTTTAAGGTGTGTGTGTTGGTGTGTAATGCGGGGCTTTGTAACGGTACGAGTGGGGGTCACTGTGTTTAAGGTGTGTGTGTTGGTGTGTAATGCGGGGCTTTGTAACGGTACGAGTGGGCGTCACTGTTTTTAAGGTGTGTGTGTGTTGGTGTGCACTGCGGGGCTTTGTAACGGTACGAGTGGGCGTCACTGTTTTTAAGGTGTGTGTGTGTTGGTGTGTAATGCGGGGCTTTGTAAAGGTACGAGTGGGGGTCACTGTGTTTAAGATGCGTGTGTGTTGGTGTGTAATGCGGGGCTTTGTAACGGTACGAGTGGGGGTCACTGTGTTTAAGGTGTGTGTGTGTGTTGGTGTGCACTGCAGGGCTTTGTAACGGTACGAGTGGGGGTCACTGTTTAAGGTGTGTGTGTGTGTGTGTGTGTTGGTGTGTACTGCAGGGCTGTGTAACGGTACGAGTGGGGGTCACTGTTTAAGGTGTGTGTGTGTGTGTTAGTGTGTACTGCAGGGCTTTGTAACGGTACGAGTGGGGGTCAATGTGTTTAAGGTGTGTGTGTGTGTTGGTGTGTAATGCGGGGCTTTGTAACGGTACGAGTGGGGGTCGCTGTGTTTAAGGTGTGTGTGTTGGTGTGTACTGCAGGGCTGTGTAACGGTACGAGTGGGGGTCACTGTTTAAGGTGCGTGTGTGTTGGTGTGTACTGCGGGGCTTTGTAACGGTCTGAGTGGGCGTCACTGTGTTTAAGGTGTGTGTGTGTTGGTGTGTACTGCGGGGCTTTGTAACGGTACGAGTGGGCGTCACTGTGTTTAAGGTGTGTGTGTGTTGGTGTGTACTGCGGGGCTTTGTAACGGTACGAGTGGGCGTCACTGTGTTTAAGGTGTGTGTGTGTGTGTTGGTGTGCACTGCGGGGCTTTAACGGTACGAGTGGGCGTCACTGTGTTTAAGGTGTGTGTATGTTGGTGTGTAATGCGGGGCTTTGTAACGGTACGAGTGGGGGTCACTGTGTTTAAGGTGTGTGTGTGTTGGTGTGTACTGCGGGGTCACTGTGTTGGTGTGTACTGCGGGGCTTTGTAACGGTACGAGTGGGGGTCACTGTGTTTAAGATGCGTGTGTGTTGGTGTGTAATGCGGGGCTTTGTAACGGTACGAGTGGGGGTCACTGTGTTTAAGGTGTGTGTGTGTTGGTGTGTAATGCGGGGCTTTGTAACGGTACGAGTGGGGGTCACTGTGTTTAAGGTGTGTGTGTTGGTGTGTAATGCGGGGCTTTGTAACGGTACGAGTGGGGGTCACTGTGTTTAAGATGCGTGTGTGTTGGTGTGTAATGCGGGGCTTTGTAACGGTACGAGTGGGGGTCACTGTGTTTAAGGTGTGTGTGTGTGTGTTGGTGTGTACTGCAGGACTGTGAAACGGTACGAGTGGGGGTCGCTGTGTTTAAGGTGTGTGTGTGTGTGTTGGTGTGTACTGCAGGGTTTTGTAATGGTATGAGTGGGGGTCGCTGTGTTTAAGGTGTGTGTGTGTCGGTGTGTACTGCGGGGCTTTAACGGTACGAGTGGGGGTCACTGTGTTTAAGGTGTGTGTGTGTGTTGGTGTGTACTGCACGGCTTTGTAACGGTACGAGTGGGGGTCACTGTGTTTAAGGTGTGTGTGTGTTGGTGTGTACTGCGGGGCTTTGTAACGGTACGAGTGGGGGTCACTGTGTTTAAGGTGCGTGTGTGTTGGTGTGTACTGCGGGGCTTTGTAACGGTACGAGTGGGGGTCACTGTGTTTAAGGTGTGTGTGTGTTGGTGTGTACTGCGGGGCTTTGTAACGGTACGAGTGGGGGTCACTGTGTTTAAGGTGTGTGTGTGTTGGTGTGTACTGCGGGGCTTTGTAACGGTACGAGTGGGGGTCACTGTGTTTAAGGTGTGTGTGTTGGTGTGTAATGCGGGGCTTTGTAACGGTACGAGTGGGCGTCACTGTGTTTAAGGTGTGTGTGTTGGTGTGTAATGCGGGGCTTTGTAACGGTACGAGTGGGGGTCACTGTGTTTAAGGTGTGTGTGTGTTGGTGTGCACTGCGGGGCTTCAACGGTACGAGTGGGGGTCACTGTGTTTAAGGTGTGTGTGTGTTGGTGTGTACTGCAGGGCTTTGTAACGGTACGAGTAGGGGTCGCTGTGTTTAAGGTGTGTGTATGTTGGTGTGTAATGCGGGGCTTTGTAACGGTACGAGTGGGGGTCACTGTGTTTAAGGTGTGTGTGTGTTGGTGTGTACTGCGGGGCTTTGTAACGGTACGAGTGGGGGTCGCTGTGTTTAAGGTGTGTGTGTGTTGGTGTGTAATGCGGGGCTTTGTAACGGTACGAGTGGGGGTCACTGTGTTTAAGGTGTGTGTGTTGGTGTGTAATGCGGGGCTTTGTAACGGTACGAGTGGGGGTCACTGTGTTTAAGGTGTGTGTGTTGGTGTGTAATGCGGGGCTTTGTAACGGTACGAGTGGGCGTCACTGTTTTTAAGGTGTGTGTGTGTTGGTGTGCACTGCGGGGCTTTGTAACGGTACGAGTGGGCGTCACTGTTTTTAAGGTGTGTGTGTGTTGGTGTGTAATGCGGGGCTTTGTAAAGGTACGAGTGGGGGTCACTGTGTTTAAGATGCGTGTGTGTTGGTGTGTAATGCGGGGCTTTGTAACGGTACGAGTGGGGGTCACTGTGTTTAAGGTGTGTGTGTGTGTTGGTGTGCACTGCAGGGCTTTGTAACGGTACGAGTGGGGGTCACTGTTTAAGGTGTGTGTGTGTGTGTGTGTGTTGGTGTGTACTGCAGGGCTGTGTAACGGTACGAGTGGGGGTCGCTGTGTTTAAGGTGTGTGTGTGTGTGTTGGTGTGTACTGCAGGGCTTTGTAAGGGTACAAGTGGGGGTTGCTGTATTTAAGGTGTGTGTGTGTTGGTGTGTGCTGCAGGGCTTTGTAACGGTACGAGTGAGGGTCACTGTGTTTAAGTTGTGTGTGTGTGTTGGTGTGTACTGTGGGGCTTTAACGGTACGAGTGGGCGTCACTGTGTTTAAGGTGTGTGTGTGTGTGTTGGTGTGTACTGTGGGGCTTTGTAACGGTACGAGTGGGGGTCACTGTGTTTAAGGTGTGTGTGTTGGTGTGTGCTGCGGGGCTTTGTAACGGTACGAGTGGAGGTCACTGTTTAAGGTGCGTGTGTGTTGGTGTGTAATGCGGGGCTTTGTAACGGTACGAGTGGAGGTCACTGTTTAAGGTGCGTGTGTGTTGGTGTGTAATGCGGGGCTTTGTAACGGTACGAGTGGGGGTCGCTGTGTTTAAGGTGTGTGTGTTGGTGTGTACTGCAGGGCTTTGTAACGGTACGAGTGGGGGTCACTGTTTAAGGTGCGTGTGTGTTGGTGTGTAATGCGGGGCTTTGTAACGGTCTGAGTGGGCGTCACTGTGTTTAAGGTGTGTGTGTGTTGGTGTGTACTGTGGGGCTTTGTAACGGTCTGAGTGGGCGTCACTGTGTTTAAGGTGTGTGTGTGTTGGTGTGTACTGCGGGGCTTTGTAACGGTACGAGTGGGCGTCACTGTGTTTAAGGTGTGTGTGTGTGTGTTGGTGTGCACTGCGGGGCTTTAACGGTACGAGTGGGCGTCACTGTGTTTAAGGTGTGTGTATGTTGGTGTGTAATGCGGGGCTTTGTAACGGTACGAGTGGGGGTCACTGTGTTTAAGGTGTGTGTGTGTTGGTGTGTACTGCGGGGTCACTGTGTTGGTGTGTACTGCGGGGCTTTGTAACGGTACGAGTGGGGGTCACTGTGTTTAAGGTGTGTGTGTTGGTGTGTAATGCGGGGCTTTGTAACGGTACGAGTGGGGGTCACTGTTTAAGGTGTGTGTGTGTGTGTTGGTGTGTACTGCAGGGCTGTGTAACGGTACGAGTGGGGGTCGCTGTGTTTAAGATGCGTGTGTGTTGGTGTGCACTGCGGGGCTTTGTAACGGTACGAGTGGGGGTCACTGTGTTTAAGGTGTGTGTGTGTTGGTGTGTACTGCGGGGCTTTGTAACGGTACGAGTGGGGGTCACTGTGTTTAAGGTGTGTGTATGTTGGTGTGTAATGCGGGGCTTTGTAACGGTACGAGTGGGGGTCACTGTGTTTAAGGTGTGTGTGTGTTGGTGTGTAATGCGGGGCTTTGTAACGGTACGAGTGGGGGTCACTGTGTTTAAGGTGTGTGTGTGTGTGTTGGTGTGTACTGCAGGGCTTTGTAAGGGTACAAGTGGGGGTTGCTGTATTTAAGGTGTGTGTGTGTTGGTGTGTGCTGCAGGGCTTTGTAACGGTACGAGTGAGGGTCACTGTGTTTAAGGTGTGTGTGTGTGTTGGTGTGTACTGCACGGCCTTGTAACGGTACGAGTGGGGGTCACTGTGTTTAAGGTGTGTGTGTTGGTGTGTACTGCACGGCTTTGTAACGGTACGAGTGAGGGTCACTGTGTTTAAGGTGTGTGTGTGTGTGTTGGTGTGTGCTGCAGGACTGTGAAACGGTACGAGTGGGGGTCGCTGTGTTTAAGGTGTGTGTGTGTGTGTTGGTGTGTACTGCAGGGTTTTGTAATGGTATGAGTGGGGGTCGCTGTGTTTAAGGTGTGTGTGTTGGTGTGTAATGCGGGGCTTTGTAACGGTACGAGTGGGCGTCACTGTTTTTAAGGTGTGTGTGTGTTGGTGTGTACTGCGGGGCTTTGTAACGGTACGAGTGGGCGTCACTGTTTTTAAGGTGTGTGTGTGTTGGTGTGTACTGCGGGGCTTTGTAACGGTACGAGTGGGCGTCACTGTTTTTAAGGTGTGTGTGTGTTGGTGTGCACTGCGGGGCTTTGTAACGGTACGAGTGGGCGTCACTGTTTTTAAGGTGTGTGTGTGTTGGTGTGTACTGCGGGGCTTTGTAACGGTACGAGTGGGGGTCACTGTGTTTAAGGTGTGTGTGTGTTGGTGTGTACTGCGGGGCTTTGTAACGGTACGAGTGGGGGTCGCTGTGTTTAAGGTGTGTGTGTGTTGGTGTGTAATGCGGGGCTTTGTAACGGTACGAGTGGGGGTCACTGTGTTTAAGGTGTGTGTGTTGGTGTGTAATGCGGGGCTTTGTAACGGTACGAGTGGGGGTCACTGTGTTTAAGGTGTGTGTGTTGGTGTGTAATGCGGGGCTTTGTAACGGTACGAGTGGGGGTCACTGTGTTTAAGGTGTGTGTGTTGGTGTGTAATGCAGGGCTTTGTAACGGTACGAGTGGGGGTCACTGTGTTTAAGGTGTGTGTGTGTTGGTGTGTACTGCGGGGCTTTGTAACGGTACGAGTGGGGGTCGCTGTGTTTAAGGTGTGTGTGTTGGTGTGTAATGCGGGGCTTTGTAACGGTACGAGTGGGGGTCGCTGTGTTTAAGGTGTGTGTATGTTGGTGTGTAATGCGGGGCTTTGTAACGGTACGAGTGGGGGTCACTGTGTTTAAGGTGTGTGTGTGTTGGTGTGTACTGCGGGGCTTTGTAACGGTACGAGTGGGGGTCGCTGTGTTTAAGGTGTGTGTGTTGGTGTGTAATGCGGGGCTTTGTAACGGTACGAGTGGGGGTCGCTGTGTTTAAGGTGTGTGTATGTTGGTGTGTAATGCGGGGCTTTGTAACGGTACGAGTGGGGGTCACTGTGTTTAAGGTGTGTGTGTGTTGGTGTGTACTGCGGGGCTTTGTAACGGTACGAGTGGGGGTCGCTGTGTTTAAGGTGTGTGTGTGTTGGTGTGTAATGCGGGGCTTTGTAACGGTACGAGTGGGGGTCACTGTGTTTAAGGTGTGTGTGTGTTGGTGTGTACTGCGGGGCTTTGTAACGGTACGAGTGGGGGTCGCTGTGTTTAAGGTGTGTGTGTGTTGGTGTGTAATGCGGGGCTTTGTAACGGTACGAGTGGGGGTCACTGTGTTTAAGGTGTGTGTGTTGGTGTGTAATGCGGGGCTTTGTAACGGTACGAGTGGGGGTCACTGTGTTTAAGGTGTGTGTGTTGGTGTGTAATGCGGGGCTTTGTAACGGTACGAGTGGGCGTCACTGTTTTTAAGGTGTGTGTGTGTTGGTGTGTACTGCGGGGCTTTGTAACGGTACGAGTGGGCGTCACTGTTTTTAAGGTGTGTGTGTGTTGGTGTGTACTGCGGGGCTTTGTAACGGTACGAGTGGGCGTCACTGTTTTTAAGGTGTGTGTGTGTTGGTGTGCACTGCGGGGCTTTGTAACGGTACGAGTGGGCGTCACTGTTTTTAAGGTGTGTGTGTGTTGGTGTGTACTGCGGGGCTTTGTAACGGTACGAGTGGGCGTCACTGTTTTTAAGGTGTGTGTGTGTTGGTGTGTACTGCGGGGCTTTGTAACGGTACGAGTGGGCGTCACTGTTTTTAAGGTGTGTGTGTGTTGGTGTGTACTGCGGGGCTTTGTAACGGTACGAGTGGGCGTCACTGTTTTTAAGGTGTGTGTGTGTTGGTGTGTACTGCGGGGCTTTGTAACGGTACGAGTGGGCGTCACTGTTTTTAAGGTGTGTGTGTGTTGGTGTGTACTGCGGGGCTTTGTAACGGTACGAGTGGGCGTCACTGTTTTTAAGGTGTGTGTGTGTTGGTGTGTACTGCGGGGCTTTGTAACGGTACGAGTGGGCGTCACTGTTTTTAAGGTGTGTGTGTGTTGGTGTGTACTGCGGGGCTTTGTAAAGGTACGAGTGGGGGTCACTGTGTTTAAGATGCGTGTGTTGGTGTGTACTGCGGGGCTTTGTAACGGTACGAGTGGGGGTCACTGTGTTTAAGGTGTGTGTGTTGGTGTGTAATGCGGGGCTTTGTAACGGTACGAGTGGGGGTCACTGTGTTTAAGGTGTGTGTGTGTTGGTGTGTGCTGCAGGGCTGTGTAACTGTACGAGTGGGCGTCACTGTTTTTAAGGTGTGTGTGTGTTGGTGTGTACTGCGGGGCTTTGTAACGGTACGAGTGGGCGTCACTGTTTTTAAGGTGTGTGTGTGTTGGTGTGTAATGCGGGGCTTTGTAACGGTACGAGTGGGGGTCACTGTGTTTAAGGTGTGTGTGTTGGTGTGTACTGCGGGGCTTTGTAACGGTACGAGTGGGGGTCGCTGTGTTTAAGGTGTGTGTATGTTGGTGTGTAATGCGGGGCTTTGTAACGGTACGAGTGGGGGTCACTGTGTTTAAGGTGTGTGTGTTGGTGTGTAATGCGGGGCTTTGTAACGGTACGAGTGGGGGTCGCTGTGTTTAAGGTGTGTGTATGTTGGTGTGTAATGCGGGGCTTTGTAACGGTACGAGTGGGGGTCACTGTGTTTAAGGTGTGTGTGTGTTGGTGTGTACTGCGGGGCTTTGTAACGGTACGAGTGGGGGTCGCTGTGTTTAAGGTGTGTGTGTGTTGGTGTGTAATGCGGGGCTTTGTAACGGTACGAGTGGGGGTCACTGTGTTTAAGGTGTGTGTGTTGGTGTGTAATGCGGGGCTTTGTAACGGTACGAGTGGGGGTCACTGTGTTTAAGGTGTGTGTTGGTGTGTAATGCGGGGCTTTGTAACGGTACGAGTGGGGGTCACTGTGTTTAAGGTGTGTGTGTTGGTGTGTAATGCAGGGCTTTGTAACGGTACGAGTGGGGGTCGCTGTGTTTAAGGTGTGTGTATGTTGGTGTGTAATGCGGGGCTTTGTAACGGTACGAGTGGGGGTCACTGTGTTTAAGGTGTGTGTGTGTTGGTGTGTACTGCGGGGCTTTGTAACGGTACGAGTGGGGGTCGCTGTGTTTAAGGTGTGTGTGTGTTGGTGTGTAATGCGGGGCTTTGTAACGGTACGAGTGGGGGTCACTGTGTTTAAGGTGTGTGTGTTGGTGTGTAATGCGGGGCTTTGTAACGGTACGAGTGGGGGTCACTGTGTTTAAGATGCGTGTGTGTTGGTGTGTAATGCGGGGCTTTGTAACGGTACGAGTGGGGGTCACTGTGTTTAAGGTGTGTGTGTGTTGGTGTGTGCTGCAGGGCTTTGTAACTGTACGAGTGGGCGTCACTGTTTTTAAGGTGTGTGTGTGTTGGTGTGTACTGCGGGGCTTTGTAACGGTACGAGTGGGCGTCACTGTTTTTAAGGTGTGTGTGTGTTGGTGTGTAATGCGGGGCTTTGTAACGGTACGAGTGGGGGTCACTGTGTTTAAGGTGTGTGTGTTGGTGTGTACTGCGGGGCTTTGTAACGGTACGAGTGGGGGTCGCTGTGTTTAAGGTGTGTGTGTGTTGGTGTGTAATGCGGGGCTTTGTAACGGTACGAGTGGGGGTCACTGTGTTTAAGGTGTGTGTGTTGGTGTGTAATGCGGGGCTTTGTAACGGTACGAGTGGGGGTCACTGTGTTTAAGGTGTGTGTTGGTGTGTAATGCGGGGCTTTGTAACGGTACGAGTGGGGGTCACTGTGTTTAAGGTGTGTGTGTTGGTGTGTAATGCAGGGCTTTGTAACGGTACGAGTGGGGGTCGCTGTGTTTAAGGTGTGTGTATGTTGGTGTGTAATGCGGGGCTTTGTAACGGTACGAGTGGGGGTCACTGTGTTTAAGGTGTGTGTGTGTTGGTGTGTAATGCGGGGCTTTGTAACGGTACGAGTGGGGGTCACTGTGTTTAAGGTGTGTGTGTTGGTGTGTAATGCGGGGCTTTGTAACGGTACGAGTGGGGGTCACTGTGTTTAAGGTGTGTGTGTTGGTGTGTAATGCGGGGCTTTGTAACGGTACGAGTGGGCGTCACTGTTTTTAAGGTGTGTGTGTGTTGGTGTGTACTGCGGGGCTTTGTAACGGTACGAGTGGGCGTCACTGTTTTTAAGGTGTGTGTGTGTTGGTGTGTACTGCGGGGCTTTGTAACGGTCTGAGTGGGCGTCACTGTGTTTAAGGTGTGTGTTTGTTGGTGTGTACTGCGGGGCTTTGTAACGGTACGAGTGGGCGTCACTGTGTTTAAGGTGTGTGTGTGTGTGTTGGTGTGCACTGCGGGGCTTTAACGGTACGAGTGGGCGTCACTGTGTTTAAGGTGTGTGTATGTTGGTGTGTAATGCGGGGCTTTGTAACGGTACGAGTGGGGGTCACTGTGTTTAAGGTGTGTGTGTGTTGGTGTGTACTGCGGGGTCACTGTGTTGGTGTGTACTGCGGGGCTTTGTAACGGTACGAGTGGGGGTCACTGTGTTTAAGGTGTGTGTGTTGGTGTGTAATGCGGGGCTTTGTAACGGTACGAGTGGGGGTCACTGTTTAAGGTGTGTGTGTGTGTGTTGGTGTGTACTGCAGGGCTGTGTAACGGTACGAGTGGGGGTCGCTGTGTTTAAGATGCGTGTGTGTTGGTGTGCACTGCGGGGCTTTGTAACGGTACGAGTGGGGGTCACTGTGTTTAAGGTGTGTGTGTGTTGGTGTGTACTGCGGGGCTTTGTAACGGTACGAGTGGGGGTCACTGTGTTTAAGGTGTGTGTATGTTGGTGTGTAATGCGGGGCTTTGTAACGGTACGAGTGGGGGTCACTGTGTTAATCTGATAGAGTGTGTGGTGTGTAATGCGGGGCTTTGTAACGGTACGAGTGGGGGTCACTGTGTTTAAGGTGTGTGTGTGTGTGTTGGTGTGTACTGCAGGGCTTTGTAAGGGTACAAGTGGGGGTTGCTGTATTTAAGGTGTGTGTGTGTTGGTGTGTGCTGCAGGGCTTTGTAACGGTACGAGTGAGGGTCACTGTGTTTAAGGTGTGTGTGTGTGTTGGTGTGTACTGCACGGCCTTGTAACGGTACGAGTGGGGGTCACTGTGTTTAAGGTGTGTGTGTTGGTGTGTACTGCACGGCTTTGTAACGGTACGAGTGAGGGTCACTGTGTTTAAGGTGTGTGTGTGTGTGTTGGTGTGTGCTGCAGGACTGTGAAACGGTACGAGTGGGGGTCGCTGTGTTTAAGGTGTGTGTGTGTGTGTTGGTGTGTACTGCAGGGTTTTGTAATGGTATGAGTGGGGGTCGCTGTGTTTAAGGTGTGTGTGTGTCGGTGTGTACTGCGGGGCTTTAACGGTACGAGTGGGGGTTACTGTGTTTAAGGTGTGTGTGTGTGTTGGTGTGTACTGCACGGCTTTGTAACGGTACGAGTGGGGGTCACTGTGTTTAAGGTGTGTGTGTGTTGGTGTGTACTGCGGGGCTTTGTAACGGTACGAGTGGGGGTCACTGTGTTTAAGGTGTGTGTGTTGGTGTGTAATGCGGGGCTTTGTAACGGTACGAGTGGGGGTCACTGTGTTTAAGGTGTGTGTGTTGGTGTGTACTGCGGGGCTTTGTAACGGTACGAGTGGGGGTCGCTGTGTTTAAGGTGTGTGTATGTTGGTGTGTAATGCGGGGCTTTGTAACGGTACGAGTGGGGGTCACTGTGTTTAAGGTGTGTGTGTTGGTGTGTAATGCGGGGCTTTGTAACGGTACGAGTGGGGGTCGCTGTGTTTAAGGTGTGTGTATGTTGGTGTGTAATGCGGGGCTTTGTAACGGTACGAGTGGGGGTCACTGTGTTTAAGGTGTGTGTGTGTTGGTGTGTACTGCGGGGCTTTGTAACGGTACGAGTGGGGGTCGCTGTGTTTAAGGTGTGTGTGTGTTGGTGTGTAATGCGGGGCTTTGTAACGGTACGAGTGGGGGTCACTGTGTTTAAGGTGTGTGTGTTGGTGTGTAATGCGGGGCTTTGTAACGGTACGAGTGGGGGTCACTGTGTTTAAGGTGTGTGTTTGGTGTGTAATGCGGGGCTTTGTAACGGTACGAGTGGGGGTCACTGTGTTTAAGGTGTGTGTGTTGGTGTGTAATGCAGGGCTTTGTAACGGTACGAGTGGGGGTCGCTGGGTTTAAGGTGTGTGTATGTTGGTGTGTAATGCGGGGCTTTGTAACGGTACGAGTGGGGGTCACTGTGTTTAAGGTGTGTGTGTGTTGGTGTGTACTGCGGGGCTTTGTAACGGTACGAGTGGGGGTCGCTGTGTTTAAGGTGTGTGTGTTGGTGTGTAATGCGGGGCTTTGTAACGGTACGAGTGGGCGTCACTGTTTTTAAGGTGTGTGTGTGTTGGTGTGTACTGCGGGGCTTTGTAACGGTACGAGTGGGCGTCACTGTTTTTAAGGTGTGTGTGTGTTGGTGTGTACTGCGGGGCTTTGTAACGGTACGAGTGGGCGTCACTGTTTTTAAGGTGTGTGTGTGTTGGTGTGCACTGCGGGGCTTTGTAACGGTACGAGTGGGCGTCACTGTTTTTAAGGTGTGTGTGTGTTGGTGTGTACTGCGGGGCTTTGTAACGGTACGAGTGGGCGTCACTGTTTTTAAGGTGTGTGTGTGTTGGTGTGTACTGCGGGGCTTTGTAACGGTACGAGTGGGGGTCGCTGTGTTTAAGGTGTGTGTGTGTTGGTGTGTAATGCGGGGCTTTGTAACGGTACGAGTGGGGGTCACTGTGTTTAAGGTGTGTGTGTTGGTGTGTAATGCGGGGCTTTGTAACGGTACGAGTGGGGGTCACTGTGTTTAAGGTGTGTGTGTTGGTGTGTAATGCGGGGCTTTGTAACGGTACGAGTGGGGGTCACTGTGTTTAAGGTGTGTGTATGTTGGTGTGTAATGCGGGGCTTTGTAACGGTACGAGTGGGGGTCACTGTGTTTAAGGTGTGTGTGTGTTGGTGTGTAATGCGGGGCTTTGTAACGGTACGAGTGGGGGTCACTGTGTTTAAGGTGTGTGTGTGTGTGTTGGTGTGTACTGCAGGGCTTTGTAAGGGTACAAGTGGGGGTTGCTGTATTTAAGGTGTGTGTGTGTTGGTGTGTGCTGCAGGGCTTTGTAACGGTACGAGTGAGGGTCACTGTGTTTAAGGTGTGTGTGTGTGTTGGTGTGTACTGCACGGCCTTGTAACGGTACGAGTGGGGGTCACTGTGTTTAAGGTGTGTGTGTTGGTGTGTACTGCACGGCTTTGTAACGGTACGAGTGAGGGTCACTGTGTTTAAGGTGTGTGTGTGTGTGTTGGTGTGTGCTGCAGGACTGTGAAACGGTACGAGTGGGGGTCGCTGTGTTTAAGGTGTGTGTGTGTGTGTTGGTGTGTACTGCAGGGTTTTGTAATGGTATGAGTGGGGGTCGCTGTGTTTAAGGTGTGTGTGTGTCGGTGTGTACTGCGGGGCTTTAACGGTACGAGTGGGGGGTTACTGTGTTTAAGGTGTGTGTGTGTGTTGGTGTGTACTGCACGGCTTTGTAACGGTACGAGTGGGGGTCACTGTGTTTAAGGTGTGTGTGTGTTGGTGTGTACTGCGGGGCTTTGTAACGGTACGAGTGGGGGTCACTGTGTTTAAGGTGTGTGTGTTGGTGTGTAATGCGGGGCTTTGTAACGGTACGAGTGGGGGTCACTGTGTTTAAGGTGTGTGTGTTGGTGTGTACTGCGGGGCTTTGTAACGGTACGAGTGGGGGTCGCTGTGTTTAAGGTGTGTGTATGTTGGTGTGTAATGCGGGGCTTTGTAACGGTACGAGTGGGGGTCACTGTGTTTAAGGTGTGTGTGTTGGTGTGTAATGCGGGGCTTTGTAACGGTACGAGTGGGGGTCGCTGTGTTTAAGGTGTGTGTATGTTGGTGTGTAATGCGGGGCTTTGTAACGGTACGAGTGGGGGTCACTGTGTTTAAGGTGTGTGTGTGTTGGTGTGTACTGCGGGGCTTTGTAACGGTACGAGTGGGGGTCGCTGTGTTTAAGGTGTGTGTGTGTTGGTGTGTAATGCGGGGCTTTGTAACGGTACGAGTGGGGGTCACTGTGTTTAAGGTGTGTGTGTTGGTGTGTAATGCGGGGCTTTGTAACGGTACGAGTGGGGGTCACTGTGTTTAAGGTGTGTGTTGGTGTGTAATGCGGGGCTTTGTAACGGTACGAGTGGGGGTCACTGTGTTTAAGGTGTGTGTGTTGGTGTGTAATGCAGGGCTTTGTAACGGTACGAGTGGGGGTCGCTGGGTTTAAGGTGTGTGTATGTTGGTGTGTAATGCGGGGCTTTGTAACGGTACGAGTGGGGGTCACTGTGTTTAAGGTGTGTGTGTGTTGGTGTGTACTGCGGGGCTTTGTAACGGTACGAGTGGGGGTCGCTGTGTTTAAGGTGTGTGTGTTGGTGTGTAATGCGGGGCTTTGTAACGGTACGAGTGGGCGTCACTGTTTTTAAGGTGTGTGTGTGTTGGTGTGTACTGCGGGGCTTTGTAACGGTACGAGTGGGCGTCACTGTTTTTAAGGTGTGTGTGTGTTGGTGTGTACTGCGGGGCTTTGTAACGGTACGAGTGGGCGTCACTGTTTTTAAGGTGTGTGTGTGTTGGTGTGCACTGCGGGGCTTTGTAACGGTACGAGTGGGCGTCACTGTTTTTAAGGTGTGTGTGTGTTGGTGTGTACTGCGGGGCTTTGTAACGGTACGAGTGGGCGTCACTGTGTTTAAGGTGTGTGTGTGTTGGTGTGTACTGCGGGGCTTTGTAACGGTACGAGTGGGGGTCACTGTGTTTAAGGTGTGTGTGTTGGTGTGTAATGCGGGGCTTTGTAACGGTACGAGTGGGGGTCACTGTGTTTAAGGTGTGTGTGTTGGTGTGTAATGCGGGGCTTTGTAACGGTACGAGTGGGCGTCACTGTTTTTAAGGTGTGTGTGTGTTGGTGTGTACTGCGGGGCTTTGTAACGGTACGAGTGGGCGTCACTGTTTTTAAGGTGTGTGTGTGTTGGTGTGTACTGCGGGGCTTTGTAACGGTACGAGTGGGCGTCACTGTTTTTAAGGTGTGTGTGTGTTGGTGTGTACTGCGGGGCTTTGTAACGGTACGAGTGGGCGTCACTGTTTTTAAGGTGTGTGTGTGTTGGTGTGCACTGCGGGGCTTTGTAACGGTACGAGTGGGCGTCACTGTTTTTAAGGTGTGTGTGTGTTGGTGTGTACTGCGGGGCTTTGTAACGGTACGAGTGGGCGTCACTGTTTTTAAGGTGTGTGTGTGTTGGTGTGTACTGCGGGGCTTTGTAACGGTACGAGTGGGCGTCACTGTTTTTAAGGTGTGTGTGTGTTGGTGTGTACTGCGGGGCTTTGTAACGGTACGAGTGGGCGTCACTGTTTTTAAGGTGTGTGTGTGTTGGTGTGTACTGCGGGGATTTGTAAAGGTACGAGTGGGGGTCACTGTGTTTAAGATGCGTGTGTGTTGGTGTGTAATGCGGGGCTTTGTAACGGTACGAGTGGGGGTCACTGTGTTTAAGGTGTGTGTGTGTTGGTGTGTGCTGCAGGGCTTTGTAACGGTACGAGTGGGCGTCACTGTTTTTAAGGTGTGTGTGTGTTGGTGTGTGCTGCAGGACTGTGAAACGGTACGAGTGGGGGTCGCTGTGTTTAAGGTGTGTGTGTGTTGGTGTGTACTGCGGGGCTTTGTAACGGTACGAGTGGGCGTCACTGTTTTTAAGGTGTGTGTGTGTTGGTGTGTACTGCGGGGCTTTGTAAAGGTACGAGTGGGGGTCACTGTGTTTAAGATGCGTGTGTGTTGGTGTGTAATGCGGGGCTTTGTAACGGTACGAGTGGGGGTCACTGTGTTTAAGGTGTGTGTGTGTTGGTGTGTGCTGCAGGGCTTTGTAACGGTACGAGTGGGCGTCACTGTTTTTAAGGTGTGTGTGTGTTGGTGTGTACTGCGGGGCTTTGTAACGGTACGAGTGGGCGTCACTGTTTTTAAGGTGTGTGTGTGTTGGTGTGCACTGCGGGGCTTTGTAACGGTACGAGTGGGCGTCACTGTTTTTAAGGTGTGTGTGTGTTGGTGTGTGCTGCAGGACTGTGAAACGGTACGAGTGGGGGTCGCTGTGTTTAAGGTGTGTGTGTGTGTGTTGGTGTGTACTGCAGGGTTTTGTAATGGTATGAGTGGGGGTCGCTGTGTTTAAGGTGTGTGTGTGTCGGTGTGTACTGCGGGGCTTTAACGGTACGAGTGGGGGTTACTGTGTTTAAGGTGTGTGTGTGTGTTGGTGTGCACTGCGGGGCTTTGTAACGGTACGAGTGGGGGTCACTGTGTTTAAGGTGTGTGTATGTTGGTGTGTAATGCGGGGCTTTGTAACGGTACGAGTGGGGGTCACTGTGTTTAAGGTGTGTGTGTGTTGGTGTGTACTGCGGGGCTTTGTAACGGTACGAGTGGGGGACGCTGTGTTTAAGGTGTGTGTGTGTTGGTGTGTAATGCGGGGCTTTGTAAAGGTACGAGTGGGGGTCACTGTGTTTAAGATGCGTGTGTGTTGGTGTGTAATGCGGGGCTTTGTAACGGTACGAGTGGGGGTCACTGTGTTTAAGGTGTGTGTGTTGGTGTGTAATGCGGGGCTTTGTAACGGTACGAGTGGGGGTCACTGTGTTTAAGGTGTGTGTTGGTGTGTAATGCGGGGCTTTGTAACGGTACGAGTGGGGGTCACTGTGTTTAAGGTGTGTGTGTTGGTGTGTAATGCAGGGCTTTGTAACGGTACGAGTGGGGGTCGCTGTGTTTAAGGTGTGTGTATGTTGGTGTGTAATGCGGGGCTTTGTAACGGTACGAGTGGGGGTCGCTGTGTTTAAGGTGTGTGTGTGTTGGTGTGTACTGCGGGGCTTTGTAAAGGTACGAGTGGGGGTCACTGTGTTTAAGATGCGTGTGTGTTGGTGTGTAATGCGGGGCTTTGTAACGGTACGAGTGGGGGTCACTGTGTTTAAGGTGTGTGTGTGTTGGTGTGTAATGCGGGGCTTTGTAACGGTACGAGTGGGGGTCGCTGTGTTTAAGGTGTGTGTGTGTTGGTGTGTACTGCGGGGCTTTGTAACGGTACGAGTGGGCGTCACTGTTTTTAAGGTGTGTGTGTGTTGGTGTGTACTGCGGGGCTTTGTAACGGTACGAGTGGGCGTCACTGTTTTTAAGGTGTGTGTGTGTTGGTGTGCACTGCGGGGCTTTGTAACGGTACGAGTGGGCGTCACTGTTTTTAAGGTGTGTGTGTGTTGGTGTGTACTGCGGGGCTTTGTAACGGTACGAGTGGGCGTCACTGTTTTTAAGGTGTGTGTGTGTTGGTGTGTACTGCGGGGCTTTGTAACGGTACGAGTGGGCGTCACTGTTTTTAAGGTGTGTGTGTGTTGGTGTGTGCTGCAGGACTGTGAAACGGTACGAGTGGGCGTCACTGTTTTTAAGGTGTGTGTGTGTTGGTGTGTGCTGCAGGACTGTGAAACGGTACGAGTGGGGGTCGCTGTGTTTAAGGTGTGTGTGTGTGTGTTGGTGTGTACTGCAGGGTTTTGTAATGGTATGAGTGGGGGTCGCTGTGTTTAAGGTGTGTGTGTGTCGGTGTGTACTGCGGGGCTTTAACGGTACGAGTGGGGGTTACTGTGTTTAAGGTGTGTGTGTGTGTTGGTGTGCACTGCGGGGCTTTGTAACGGTACGAGTGGGGGTCACTGTGTTTAAGGTGTGTGTATGTTGGTGTGTAATGCGGGGCTTTGTAACGGTACGAGTGGGGGTCACTGTGTTTAAGGTGTGTGTGTGTTGGTGTGTACTGCGGGGCTTTGTAACGGTACGAGTGGGGGACGCTGTGTTTAAGGTGTGTGTGTGTTGGTGTGTAATGCGGGGCTTTGTAAAGGTACGAGTGGGGGTCACTGTGTTTAAGATGCGTGTGTGTTGGTGTGTAATGCGGGGCTTTGTAACGGTACGAGTGGGGGTCACTGTGTTTAAGGTGTGTGTGTTGGTGTGTAATGCGGGGCTTTGTAACGGTACGAGTGGGGGTCACTGTGTTTAAGGTGTGTGTTGGTGTGTAATGCGGGGCTTTGTAACGGTACGAGTGGGGGTCACTGTGTTTAAGGTGTGTGTGTTGGTGTGTAATGCAGGGCTTTGTAACGGTACGAGTGGGGGTCGCTGTGTTTAAGGTGTGTGTATGTTGGTGTGTAATGCGGGGCTTTGTAACGGTACGAGTGGGGGTCGCTGTGTTTAAGGTGTGTGTATGTTGGTGTGTAATGCGGGGCTTTGTAACGGTACGAGTGGGGGTCACTGTGTTTAAGGTGTGTGTATGTTGGTGTGTAATGCGGGGCTTTGTAACGGTACGAGTGGGGGTCACTGTGTTTAAGGTGTGTGTGTGTTGGTGTGTACTGCGGGGCTTTGTAAAGGTACGAGTGGGGGTCACTGTGTTTAAGATGCGTGTGTGTTGGTGTGTAATGCGGGGCTTTGTAACGGTACGAGTGGGGGTCACTGTGTTTAAGGTGTGTGTGTGTTGGTGTGTAATGCGGGGCTTTGTAACGGTACGAGTGGGGGTCACTGTGTTTAAGGTGTGTGTGTGTTGGTGTGTACTGCGGGGCTTTGTAACGGTACGAGTGGGCGTCACTGTTTTTAAGGTGTGTGTGTGTTGGTGTGTACTGCGGGGCTTTGTAACGGTACGAGTGGGCGTCACTGTTTTTAAGGTGTGTGTGTGTTGGTGTGCACTGCGGGGCTTTGTAACGGTACGAGTGGGCGTCACTGTTTTTAAGGTGTGTGTGTGTTGGTGTGTACTGCGGGGCTTTGTAACGGTACGAGTTGGCGTCACTGTTTTTAAGGTGTGTGTGTGTTGGTGTGTACTGCGGGGCTTTGTAACGGTACGAGTGGGCGTCACTGTTTTTAAGGTGTGTGTGTGTTGGTGTGTACTGCGGGGCTTTGTAACGGTACGAGTGGGGGTCACTGTGTTTAAGGTGTGTGTGTGTTGGTGTGTACTGCGGGGCTTTGTAACGGTACGAGTGGGCGTCACTGTTTTTAAGGTGTGTGTGTGTTGGTGTGTACTGCGGGGCTTTGTAACGGTACGAGTGGGCGTCACTGTTTTTAAGGTGTGTGTGTGTTGGTGTGCACTGCGGGGCTTTGTAACGGTACGAGTGGGCGTCACTGTTTTTAAGGTGTGTGTGTGTTGGTGTGTACTGCGGGGCTTTGTAACGGTACGAGTGGGCGTCACTGTTTTTAAGGTGTGTGTGTGTTGGTGTGTACTGCGGGGCTTTGTAACGGTACGAGTGGGCGTCACTGTTTTTAAGGTGTGTGTGTGTTGGTGTGTAATGCGGGGCTTTGTAACGGTACGAGTGGGGGTCACTGTGTTTAAGGTGTGTGTGTTGGTGTGTACTGCGGGGCTTTGTAACGGTACGAGTGGGGGTCGCTGTGTTTAAGGTGTGTGTATGTTGGTGTGTAATGCGGGGCTTTGTAACGGTACGAGTGGGGGTCACTGTGTTTAAGGTGTGTGTGTTGGTGTGTAATGCGGGGCTTTGTAACGGTACGAGTGGGGGTCGCTGTGTTTAAGGTGTGTGTATGTTGGTGTGTAATGCGGGGCTTTGTAACGGTACGAGTGGGGGTCACTGTGTTTAAGGTGTGTGTGTGTTGGTGTGTACTGCGGGGCTTTGTAACGGTACGAGTGGGGGTCGCTGTGTTTAAGGTGTGTGTGTGTTGGTGTGTAATGCGGGGCTTTGTAACGGTACGAGTGGGGGTCACTGTGTTTAAGGTGTGTGTGTTGGTGTGTAATGCGGGGCTTTGTAACGGTACGAGTGGGGGTCACTGTGTTTAAGGTGTGTGTTGGTGTGTAATGCGGGGCTTTGTAACGGTACGAGTGGGGGTCACTGTGTTTAAGGTGTGTGTGTTGGTGTGTAATGCAGGGCTTTGTAACGGTACGAGTGGGGGTCGCTGTGTTTAAGGTGTGTGTATGTTGGTGTGTAATGCGGGGCTTTGTAACGGTACGAGTGGGGGTCACTGTGTTTAAGGTGTGTGTGTGTTGGTGTGTACTGCGGGGCTTTGTAACGGTACGAGTGGGGGTCGCTGTGTTTAAGGTGTGTGTGTGTTGGTGTGTAATGCGGGGCTTTGTAACGGTACGAGTGGGGGTCACTGTGTTTAAGGTGTGTGTGTTGGTGTGTAATGCGGGGCTTTGTAACGGTACGAGTGGGGGTCACTGTGTTTAAGATGCGTGTGTGTTGGTGTGTAATGCGGGGCTTTGTAACGGTACGAGTGGGGGTCACTGTGTTTAAGGTGTGTGTGTGTTGGTGTGTGCTGCAGGGCTTTGTAACTGTACGAGTGGGCGTCACTGTTTTTAAGGTGTGTGTGTGTTGGTGTGTACTGCGGGGCTTTGTAACGGTACGAGTGGGCGTCACTGTTTTTAAGGTGTGTGTGTGTTGGTGTGTAATGCGGGGCTTTGTAACGGTACGAGTGGGGGTCGCTGTGTTTAAGGTGTGTGTATGTTGGTGTGTAATGCGGGGCTTTGTAACGGTACGAGTGGGGGTCACTGTGTTTAAGGTGTGTGTGTTGGTGTGTAATGCGGGGCTTTGTAACGGTACGAGTGGGGGTCGCTGTGTTTAAGGTGTGTGTATGTTGGTGTGTAATGCGGGGCTTTGTAACGGTACGAGTGGGGGTCACTGTGTTTAAGGTGTGTGTGTGTTGGTGTGTACTGCGGGGCTTTGTAACGGTACGAGTGGGGGTCGCTGTGTTTAAGGTGTGTGTGTGTTGGTGTGTAATGCGGGGCTTTGTAACGGTACGAGTGGGGGTCACTGTGTTTAAGGTGTGTGTGTTGGTGTGTAATGCGGGGCTTTGTAACGGTACGAGTGGGGGTCACTGTGTTTAAGGTGTGTGTTGGTGTGTAATGCGGGGCTTTGTAACGGTACGAGTGGGGGTCACTGTGTTTAAGGTGTGTGTGTTGGTGTGTAATGCAGGGCTTTGTAACGGTACGAGTGGGGGTCACTGTGTTTAAGGTGTGTGTGTGTTGGTGTGTACTGCGGGGCTTTGTAACGGTACGAGTGGGGGTCGCTGTGTTTAAGGTGTGTGTGTGTTGGTGTGTAATGCGGGGCTTTGTAACGGTACGAGTGGGGGTCACTGTGTTTAAGGTGTGTGTGTTGGTGTGTAATGCGGGGCTTTGTAACGGTACGAGTGGGGGTCACTGTGTTTAAGATGCGTGTGTGTTGGTGTGTAATGCGGGGCTTTGTAACGGTACGAGTGGGGGTCACTGTGTTTAAGGTGTGTGTGTGTTGGTGTGTGCTGCAGGGCTTTGTAACTGTACGAGTGGGCGTCACTGTTTTTAAGGTGTGTGTGTGTTGGTGTGTACTGCGGGGCTTTGTAACGGTACGAGTGGGCGTCACTGTTTTTAAGGTGTGTGTGTGTTGGTGTGTAATGCGGGGCTTTGTAACGGTACGAGTGGGGGTCACTGTGTTTAAGGTGTGTGTGTTGGTGTGTACTGCGGGGCTTTGTAACGGTACGAGTGGGGGTCGCTGTGTTTAAGGTGTGTGTATGTTGGTGTGTAATGCGGGGCTTTGTAACGGTACGAGTGGGGGTCACTGTGTTTAAGGTGTGTGTGTTGGTGTGTAATGCGGGGCTTTGTAACGGTACGAGTGGGGGTCGCTGTGTTTAAGGTGTGTGTATGTTGGTGTGTAATGCGGGGCTTTGTAACGGTACGAGTGGGGGTCACTGTGTTTAAGGTGTGTGTGTGTTGGTGTGTACTGCGGGGCTTTGTAACGGTACGAGTGGGGGTCGCTGTGTTTAAGGTGTGTGTGTGTTGGTGTGTAATGCGGGGCTTTGTAACGGTACGAGTGGGGGTCACTGTGTTTAAGGTGTGTGTGTTGGTGTGTAATGCGGGGCTTTGTAACGGTACGAGTGGGGGTCACTGTGTTTAAGGTGTGTGTTGGTGTGTAATGCGGGGCTTTGTAACGGTACGAGTGGGGGTCACTGTGTTTAAGGTGTGTGTGTTGGTGTGTAATGCAGGGCTTTGTAACGGTACGAGTGGGGGTCGCTGTGTTTAAGGTGTGTGTATGTTGGTGTGTAATGCGGGGCTTTGTAACGGTACGAGTGGGGGTCACTGTGTTTAAGGTGTGTGTGTGTTGGTGTGTACTGCGGGGCTTTGTAACGGTACGAGTGGGGGTCGCTGTGTTTAAGGTGTGTGTGTGTTGGTGTGTAATGCGGGGCTTTGTAACGGTACGAGTGGGGGTCACTGTGTTTAAGGTGTGTGTGTTGGTGTGTAATGCGGGGCTTTGTAACGGTACGAGTGGGGGTCACTGTGTTTAAGGTGTGTGTGTTGGTGTGTAATGCGGGGCTTTGTAACGGTACGAGTGGGCGTCACTGTTTTTAAGGTGTGTGTGTGTTGGTGTGTACTGCGGGGCTTTGTAACGGTACGAGTGGGCGTCACTGTTTTTAAGGTGTGTGTGTGTTGGTGTGTACTGCGGGGCTTTGTAACGGTACGAGTGGGCGTCACTGTTTTTAAGGTGTGTGTGTGTTGGTGTGTACTGCGGGGCTTTGTAACGGTACGAGTGGGCGTCACTGTTTTTAAGGTGTGTGTGTGTTGGTGTGCACTGCGGGGCTTTGTAACGGTACGAGTGGGCGTCACTGTTTTTAAGGTGTGTGTGTGTTGGTGTGTACTGCGGGGCTTTGTAACGGTACGAGTGGGCGTCACTGTTTTTAAGGTGTGTGTGTGTTGGTGTGTACTGCGGGGCTTTGTAACGGTACGAGTGGGCGTCACTGTTTTTAAGGTGTGTGTGTGTTGGTGTGTACTGCGGGGCTTTGTAACGGTACGAGTGGGCGTCACTGTTTTTAAGGTGTGTGTGTGTTGGTGTGTACTGCGGGGCTTTGTAACGGTACGAGTGGGCGTCACTGTTTTTAAGGTGTGTGTGTGTTGGTGTGTACTGCGGGGCTTTGTAACGGTACGAGTGGGGGTCACTGTGTTTAAGATGCGTGTGTGTTGGTGTGTGCTGCAGGGCTTTGTAAAGGTACGAGTGGGGGTCACTGTGTTTAAGATGCGTGTGTGTTGGTGTGTACTGCGGGGCTTTGTAACGGTACGAGTGGGCGTCACTGTTTTTAAGGTGTGTGTGTGTTGGTGTGTACTGCGGGGCTTTGTAAAGGTACGAGTGGGGGTCACTGTGTTTAAGATGCGTGTGTGTTGGTGTGTAATGCGGGGCTTTGTAACGGTACGAGTGGGGGTCACTGTGTTTAAGGTGTGTGTGTGTTGGTGTGTGCTGCAGGGCTTTGTAACTGTACGAGTGGGCGTCACTGTTTTTAAGGTGTGTGTGTGTTGGTGTGTAATGCGGGGCTTTGTAACGGTACGAGTGGGGGTCACTGTTTTTAAGGTGTGTGTGTGTTGGTGTGTAATGCGGGGCTTTGTAACGGTACGAGTGGGGGTCACTGTTTTTAAGGTGTGTGTGTGTTGGTGTGTACTGCGGGGCTTTGTAACGGTACGAGTGGGCGTCACTGTTTTTAAGGTGTGTGTGTGTTGGTGTGTACTGCGGGGCTTTGTAACGGTACGAGTGGGGGTCACTGTGTTTAAGGTGTGTGTGTGTTGGTGTGTACTGCGGGGCTTTGTAACGGTACGAGTGGGGGTCACTGTGTTTAAGGTGTGTGTGTTGGTGTGTAATGCGGGGCTTTGTAACGGTACGAGTGGGGGTCACTGTGTTTAAGGTGTGTGTGTTGGTGTGTAATGCAGGGCTTTGTAACGGTACGAGTGGGGGTCACTGTGTTTAAGGTGTGTGTGTGTTGGTGTGTACTGCGGGGCTTTGTAACGGTACGAGTGGGGGTCGCTGTGTTTAAGGTGTGTGTGTTGGTGTGTAATGCGGGGCTTTGTAACGGTACGAGTGGGGGTCGCTGTGTTTAAGGTGTGTGTATGTTGGTGTGTAATGCGGGGCTTTGTAACGGTACGAGTGGGGGTCGCTGTGTTTAAGGTGTGTGTGTGTTGGTGTGTACTGCGGGGCTTTGTAACGGTACGAGTGGGGGTCACTGTGTTTAAGGTGTGTGTGTTGGTGTGTAATGCGGGGCTTTGTAACGGTACGAGTGGGGGTCACTGTGTTTAAGGTGTGTGTGTTGGTGTGTAATGCAGGGCTTTGTAACGGTACGAGTGGGGGTCACTGTGTTTAAGGTGTGTGTGTGTTGGTGTGTACTGCGGGGCTTTGTAACGGTACGAGTGGGGGTCGCTGTGTTTAAGGTGTGTGTGTTGGTGTGTAATGCGGGGCTTTGTAACGGTACGAGTGGGGGTCGCTGTGTTTAAGGTGTGTGTATGTTGGTGTGTAATGCGGGGCTTTGTAACGGTACGAGTGGGGGTCACTGTGTTTAAGGTGTGTGTGTGTTGGTGTGTACTGCGGGGCTTTGTAACGGTACGAGTGGGGGTCGCTGTGTTTAAGGTGTGTGTGTTGGTGTGTAATGCGGGGCTTTGTAACGGTACGAGTGGGGGTCGCTGTGTTTAAGGTGTGTGTATGTTGGTGTGTAATGCGGGGCTTTGTAACGGTACGAGTGGGGGTCACTGTGTTTAAGGTGTGTGTGTGTTGGTGTGTAATGCGGGGCTTTGTAACGGTACGAGTGGGGGTCACTGTGTTTAAGGTGTGTGTGTTGGTGTGTAATGCGGGGCTTTGTAACGGTACGAGTGGGCGTCACTGTTTTTAAGGTGTGTGTGTGTTGGTGTGTACTGCGGGGCTTTGTAACGGTACGAGTGGGCGTCACTGTTTTTAAGGTGTGTGTGTGTTGGTGTGTACTGCGGGGCTTTGTAACGGTACGAGTGGGCGTCACTGTTTTTAAGGTGTGTGTGTGTTGGTGTGTACTGCGGGGCTTTGTAACGGTACGAGTGGGCGTCACTGTTTTTAAGGTGTGTGTGTGTTGGTGTGCACTGCGGGGCTTTGTAACGGTACGAGTGGGCGTCACTGTTTTTAAGGTGTGTGTGTGTTGGTGTGTACTGCGGGGCTTTGTAACGGTACGAGTGGGCGTCACTGTTTTTAAGGTGTGTGTGTGTTGGTGTGTACTGCGGGGCTTTGTAACGGTACGAGTGGGCGTCACTGTTTTTAAGGTGTGTGTGTGTTGGTGTGTACTGCGGGGCTTTGTAACGGTACGAGTGGGCGTCACTGTTTTTAAGGTGTGTGTGTGTTGGTGTGCACTGCGGGGCTTTGTAACGGTACGAGTGGGCGTCACTGTTTTTAAGGTGTGTGTGTGTTGGTGTGTACTGCGGGGCTTTGTAACGGTACGAGTGGGCGTCACTGTTTTTAAGGTGTGTGTGTGTTGGTGTGTACTGCGGGGCTTTGTAACGGTACGAGTGGGCGTCACTGTTTTTAAGGTGTGTGTGTGTTGGTGTGTACTGCGGGGCTTTGTAACGGTACGAGTGGGCGTCACTGTTTTTAAGGTGTGTGTGTGTTGGTGTGTACTGCGGGGCTTTGTAACGGTACGAGTGGGCGTCACTGTTTTTAAGGTGTGTGTGTGTTGGTGTGTACTGCGGGGCTTTGTAAAGGTACGAGTGGGGGTCACTGTGTTTAAGATGCGTGTGTGTTGGTGTGTGCTGCAGGGCTTTGTAACGGTACGAGTGGGGGTCACTGTGTTTAAGGTGTGTGTGTGTTGGTGTGTACTGCGGGGCTTTGTAACGGTACGAGTGGGCGTCACTGTTTTTAAGGTGTGTGTGTGTTGGTGTGTACTGCGGGGCTTTGTAAAGGTACGAGTGGGGGTCACTGTGTTTAAGATGCGTGTGTGTTGGTGTGTGCTGCAGGGCTTTGTAAAGGTACGAGTGGGGGTCACTGTGTTTAAGATGCGTGTGTGTTGGTGTGTACTGTGGGGCTTTGTAAAGGTACGAGTGGGGGTCACTGTGTTTAAGATGCGTGTGTGTTGGTGTGTACTGTGGGGCTTTGTAACGGTACGAGTGGGGGTCACTGTGTTTAAGATGCGTGTGTGTTGGTGTGTACTGTGGGGCTTTGTAACGGTACGAGTGGGCGTCACTGTTTTTAAGGTGTGTGTGTGTTGGTGTGTACTGCGGGGCTTTGTAAAGGTACGAGTGGGGGTCACTGTGTTTAAGATGCGTGTGTGTTGGTGTGTAATGCGGGGCTTTGTAACGGTACGAGTGGGGGTCACTGTGTTTAAGGTGTGTGTGTGTTGGTGTGTGCTGCGGGGCTTTGTAACGGTACGAGTGGGCGTCACTGTTTTTAAGGTGTGTGTGTGTTGGTGTGTACTGCGGGGCTTTGTAACGGTACGAGTGGGCGTCACTGTTTTTAAGGTGTGTGTGTGTTGGTGTGTACTGCGGGGCTTTGTAACGGTACGAGTGGGCGTCACTGTTTTTAAGGTGTGTGTGTGTTGGTGTGTACTGCGGGGCTTTGTAACGGTACGAGTGGGCGTCACTGTTTTTAAGGTGTGTGTGTGTTGGTGTGTACTGCGGGGCTTTGTAACGGTACGAGTGGGCGTCACTGTTTTTAAGGTGTGTGTGTGTTGGTGTGTACTGCGGGGCTTTGTAACGGTACGAGTGGGCGTCACTGTTTTTAAGGTGTGTGTGTGTTGGTGTGCACTGCGGGGCTTTGTAACGGTACGAGTGGGCGTCACTGTTTTTAAGGTGTGTGTGTGTTGGTGTGTACTGCGGGGCTTTGTAACGGTACGAGTGGGCGTCACTGTTTTTAAGGTGTGTGTGTGTTGGTGTGTACTGCGGGGCTTTGTAACGGTACGAGTGGGCGTCACTGTTTTTAAGGTGTGTGTGTGTTGGTGTGTACTGCGGGGCTTTGTAACGGTACGAGTGGGCGTCACTGTTTTTAAGGTGTGTGTGTGTTGGTGTGCACTGCGGGGCTTTGTAACGGTACGAGTGGGCGTCACTGTTTTTAAGGTGTGTGTGTGTTGGTGTGTACTGCGGGGCTTTGTAACGGTACGAGTGGGCGTCACTGTTTTTAAGGTGTGTGTGTGTTGGTGTGTACTGCGGGGCTTTGTAACGGTACGAGTGGGCGTCACTGTTTTTAAGGTGTGTGTGTGTTGGTGTGTACTGCGGGGCTTTGTAACGGTACGAGTGGGCGTCACTGTTTTTAAGGTGTGTGTGTGTTGGTGTGTACTGCGGGGCTTTGTAACGGTACGAGTGGGCGTCACTGTTTTTAAGGTGTGTGTGTGTTGGTGTGTACTGCGGGGCTTTGTAAAGGTACGAGTGGGGGTCACTGTGTTTAAGATGCGTGTGTGTTGGTGTGTGCTGCAGGGCTTTGTAACGGTACGAGTGGGGGTCACTGTGTTTAAGGTGTGTGTGTGTTGGTGTGTACTGCGGGGCTTTGTAACGGTACGAGTGGGCGTCACTGTTTTTAAGGTGTGTGTGTGTTGGTGTGTACTGCGGGGCTTTGTAAAGGTACGAGTGGGGGTCACTGTGTTTAAGATGCGTGTGTGTTGGTGTGTGCTGCAGGGCTTTGTAAAGGTACGAGTGGGGGTCACTGTGTTTAAGATGCGTGTGTGTTGGTGTGTACTGTGGGGCTTTGTAAAGGTACGAGTGGGGGTCACTGTGTTTAAGATGCGTGTGTGTTGGTGTGTACTGTGGGGCTTTGTAACGGTACGAGTGGGGGTCACTGTGTTTAAGATGCGTGTGTGTTGGTGTGTACTGTGGGGCTTTGTAACGGTACGAGTGGGCGTCACTGTTTTTAAGGTGTGTGTGTGTTGGTGTGTACTGCGGGGCTTTGTAAAGGTACGAGTGGGGGTCACTGTGTTTAAGATGCGTGTGTGTTGGTGTGTAATGCGGGGCTTTGTAACGGTACGAGTGGGGGTCACTGTGTTTAAGGTGTGTGTGTGTTGGTGTGTGCTGCGGGGCTTTGTAACGGTACGAGTGGGCGTCACTGTTTTTAAGGTGTGTGTGTGTTGGTGTGTACTGCGGGGCTTTGTAACGGTACGAGTGGGCGTCACTGTTTTTAAGGTGTGTGTGTGTTGGTGTGTACTGCGGGGCTTTGTAACGGTACGAGTGGGCGTCACTGTTTTTAAGGTGTGTGTGTGTTGGTGTGCACTGCGGGGCTTTGTAAAGGTACGAGTGGGGGTCACTGTGTTTAAGATGCGTGTGTGTTGGTGTGTACTGCGGGGCTTTGTAACGGTACGAGTGGGCGTCACTGTTTTTAAGGTGTGTGTGTGTTGGTGTGTAATGCGGGGCTTTGTAACGGTACGAGTGGGCGTCACTGTTTTTAAGGTGTGTGTGTGTTGGTGTGTACTGCGGGGCTTTGTAAAGGTACGAGTGGGGGTCACTGTGTTTAAGGTGTGTGTGTGTTGGTGTGCACTGCGGGGCTTTGTAACGGTACGATTGGGCGTCACTGTTTTTAAGGTGTGTGTGTGTTGGTGTGTAATGCGGGGCTTTGTAATAGTACGAGTGGGGGTCACTGTGTTTAAGGTGTGTGTGTGTGTTGGTGTGCACTGCAGGGCTTTGTAACGGTACGAGTGGGGGTCACTGTTTAAGGTGTGTGTGTGTGTGTTGGTGTGTACTGCAGGGCTGTGTAACGGTACGAGTGGGGGTCGCTGTGTTTAAGGTGTGTGTGTGTGTGTTGGTGTGTACTGCAGGGCTTTGTAAGGGTACAAGTGGGGGTTGCTGTATTTAAGGTGTGTGTGTGTTGGTGTGTGCTGCAGGGCTTTGTAACGGTACGAGTGAGGGTCACTGTGTTTAAGTTGTGTGTGTGTGTTGGTGTGTACTGTGGGGCTTTAACGGTACGAGTGGGCGTCACTGTGTTTAAGGTGTGTGTGTGTGTGTTGGTGTGTACTGTGGGGCTTTGTAACGGTACGAGTGGGGGTCACTGTGTTTAAGGTGTGTGTGTTGGTGTGTGCTGCAGGGCTGTGTAACGGTACGAGTGGGGGTCACTGTTTAAGGTGTGTGTGTGTGTTGGTGTGTAATGCGGGGCTTTGTAACGGTACGAGTGGGGGTCAATGTGTTTAAGGTGTGTGTGTGTGTTGGTGTGTAATGCGGGGCTTTGTAACGGTACGAGTGGGGGTCGCTGTGTTTAAGGTGTGTGTGTTGGTGTGTACTGCAGGGCTGTGTAACGGTACGAGTGGGGGTCACTGTGTTTAAGGTGCGTGTGTGTTGGTGTGTACTGCGGGGCTTTGTAACGGTACGAGTGGGCGTCACTGTGTTTAAGGTGTGTGTGTGTTGGTGTGTACTGCGGGGCTTTGTAACGGTACGAGTGGGCGTCACTGTTTTTAAGGTGTGTGTGTGTTGGTGTGTAATGCGGGGCTTTGTAACGGTACGAGTGGGCGTCACTGTGTTTAAGGTGTGTGTGTGTGTGTTGGTGTGCACTGCGGGGCTTTAACGGTACGAGTGGGCGTCACTGTGTTTAAGGTGTGGGTGTGTTGGTGTGTACTGCGGGGTCACTGTGTTGGTGTGTACTGCGGGGCTTTGTAACGGTACGAGTGGGGGTCACTGTGTTTAAGGTGTGTGTGTTGGTGTGTAATGCGGGGCTTTGTAACGGTACGAGTGGGGGTCACTGTGTTTAAGATGCGTGTGTGTTGGTGTGCACTGCGGGGCTTTGTAAAGGTACGAGTGGGGGTCACTGTGTTTAAGGTGTGTGTGTGTTGGTGTGTACTGCGGGGCTTTGTAACGGTACGAGTGGGGGTCACTGTGTTTAAGGTGTGTGTATGTTGGTGTGTAATGCGGGGCTTTGTAACGGTACGAGTGGGGGTCACTGTGTTTAAGGTGTGTGTGTGTTGGTGTGTAATGCGGGGCTTTGTAACGGTACGAGTGGGGGTCACTGTGTTTAAGGTGTGTGTGTGTGTGTTGGTGTGTACTGCAGGGCTTTGTAAGGGTACAAGTGGGGGTTGCTGTATTTAAGGTGTGTGTGTGTTGGTGTGTGCTGCAGGGCTTTGTAACGGTACGAGTGAGGGTCACTGTGTTTAAGGTGTGTGTGTGTGTTGGTGTGTACTGCACGGCCTTGTAACGGTACGAGTGGGGGTCACTGTGTTTAAGGTGTGTGTGTTGGTGTGTACTGAACGGCTTTGTAACGGTACGAGTGAGGGTCACTGTGTTTAAGGTGTGTGTGTGTGTGTTGGTGTGTGCTGCAGGACTGTGAAACGGTACGAGTGGGGGTCGCTGTGTTTAAGGTGTGTGTGTGTGTGTTGGTGTGTACTGCAGGGTTTTGTAATGGTATGAGTGGGGGTCGCTGTGTTTAAGGTGTGTGTGTGTCGGTGTGTACTGCGGGGCTTTAACGGTACGAGTGGGGGTCACTGTGTTTAAGGTGTGTGTGTGTGTTGGTGTGTACTGCACGGCTTTGTAACGGTACGAGTGGGGGTCACTGTGTTTAAGGTGTGTGTGTGTTGGTGTGTACTGCGGGGCTTTGTAACGGTACGAGTGGGGGTCACTGTGTTTAAGGTGCGTGTGTGTTGGTGTGTACTGCGGGGCTTTGTAACGGTACGAGTGGGGGTCACTGTGTTTAAGGTGTGTGTGTGTTGGTGTGTACTGCGGGGCTTTGTAACGGTACGAGTGGGGGTCACTGTGTTTAAGGTGTGTGTGTTGGTGTGTAATGCGGGGCTTTGTAACGGTACGAGTGGGCGTCACTGTGTTTAAGGTGTGTGTGTTGGTGTGCACTGCGGGGCTTTAACGGTACGAGTGGGGGTCACTGTGTTTAAGGTGTGTGTATGTTGGTGTGTAATGCGGGGCTTTGTAACGGTACGAGTGGGGGTCACTGTGTTTAAGATGCGTGTGTGTTGGTGTGTACTGCGGGGCTTTGTAACGGTACGAGTGGGCGTCACTGTTTTTAAGGTGTGTGTGTGTTGGTGTGTAATGCGGGGCTTTGTAACGGTACGAGTGGGCGTCACTGTTTTTAAGGTGTGTGTGTGTTGGTGTGTACTGCGGGGCTTTGTAAAGGTACGAGTGGGGGTCACTGTGTTTAAGGTGTGTGTGTGTTGGTGTGCACTGCGGGGCTTTGTAACGGTACGATTGGGCGTCACTGTTTTTAAGGTGTGTGTGTGTTGGTGTGTAATGCGGGGCTTTGTAATAGTACGAGTGGGGGTCACTGTGTTTAAGGTGTGTGTGTGTGTTGGTGTGCACTGCAGGGCTTTGTAACGGTACGAGTGGGGGTCACTGTTTAAGGTGTGTGTGTGTGTGTTGGTGTGTACTGCAGGGCTGTGTAACGGTACGAGTGGGGGTCGCTGTGTTTAAGGTGTGTGTGTGTGTGTTGGTGTGTACTGCAGGGCTTTGTAAGGGTACAAGTGGGGGTTGCTGTATTTAAGGTGTGTGTGTGTTGGTGTGTGCTGCAGGGCTTTGTAACGGTACGAGTGAGGGTCACTGTGTTTAAGTTGTGTGTGTGTGTTGGTGTGTACTGTGGGGCTTTAACGGTACGAGTGGGCGTCACTGTGTTTAAGGTGTGTGTGTGTGTGTTGGTGTGTACTGTGGGGCTTTGTAACGGTACGAGTGGGGGTCACTGTGTTTAAGGTGTGTGTGTTGGTGTGTGCTGCAGGGCTGTGTAACGGTACGAGTGGGGGTCACTGTTTAAGGTGTGTGTGTGTGTGTTAGTGTGTACTGCAGGGCTTTGTAACGGTACGAGTGGGGGTCAATGTGTTTAAGGTGTGTGTGTGTGTTGGTGTGTAATGCGGGGCTTTGTAACGGTACGAGTGGGGGTCGCTGTGTTTAAGGTGTGTGTGTTGGTGTGTACTGCAGGGCTGTGTAACGGTACGAGTGGGGGTCACTGTGTTTAAGGTGCGTGTGTGTTGGTGTGTACTGCGGGGCTTTGTAACGGTACGAGTGGGCGTCACTGTGTTTAAGGTGTGTGTGTGTTGGTGTGTACTGCGGGGCTTTGTAACGGTACGAGTGGGCGTCACTGTTTTTAAGGTGTGTGTGTGTTGGTGTGTAATGCGGGGCTTTGTAACGGTACGAGTGGGCGTCACTGTGTTTAAGGTGTGTGTGTGTGTGTTGGTGTGCACTGCGGGGCTTTAACGGTACGAGTGGGCGTCACTGTGTTTAAGGTGTGGGTGTGTTGGTGTGTACTGCGGGGTCACTGTGTTGGTGTGTACTGCGGGGCTTTGTAACGGTACGAGTGGGGGTCACTGTGTTTAAGGTGTGTGTGTTGGTGTGTAATGCGGGGCTTTGTAACGGTACGAGTGGGGGTCACTGTGTTTAAGGTGTGTGTGTGTTGGTGTGTACTGCGGGGTCACTGTGTTGGTGTGTACTGCGGGGCTTTGTAACGGTACGAGTGGGGGTCACTGTGTTTAAGGTGTGTGTGTTGGTGTGTAATGCGGGGCTTTGTAACGGTACGAGTGGGGGTCACTGTGTTTAAGATGCGTGTGTGTTGGTGTGCACTGCGGGGCTTTGTAAAGGTACGAGTGGGGGTCACTGTGTTTAAGGTGTGTGTGTGTTGGTGTGTACTGCGGGGCTTTGTAACGGTACGAGTGGGGGTCACTGTGTTTAAGGTGTGTGTGTGTTGGTGTGTAATGCGGGGCTTTGTAACGGTACGAGTGGGGGTCACTGTGTTTAAGGTGTGTGTGTGTGTGTTGGTGTGTACTGCAGGGCTTTGTAAGGGTACAAGTGGGGGTTGCTGTATTTAAGGTGTGTGTGTGTTGGTGTGTGCTGCAGGGCTTTGTAACGGTACGAGTGAGGGTCACTGTGTTTAAGGTGTGTGTGTGTGTTGGTGTGTACTGCACGGCCTTGTAACGGTACGAGTGGGGGTCACTGTGTTTAAGGTGTGTGTGTTGGTGTGTACTGAACGGCTTTGTAACGGTACGAGTGAGGGTCACTGTGTTTAAGGTGTGTGTGTGTGTGTTGGTGTGTGCTGCAGGACTGTGAAACGGTACGAGTGGGGGTCGCTGTGTTTAAGGTGTGTGTGTGTGTGTTGGTGTGTACTGCAGGGTTTTGTAATGGTATGAGTGGGGGTCGCTGTGTTTAAGGTGTGTGTGTGTCGGTGTGTACTGCGGGGCTTTAACGGTACGAGTGGGGGTCACTGTGTTTAAGGTGTGTGTGTGTGTTGGTGTGTACTGCACGGCTTTGTAACGGTACGAGTGGGGGTCACTGTGTTTAAGGTGTGTGTGTGTTGGTGTGTACTGCGGGGCTTTGTAACGGTACGAGTGGGGGTCACTGTGTTTAAGGTGTGTGTGTGTTGGTGTGTACTGCGGGGCTTTGTAACGGTACGAGTGGGGGTCACTGTGTTTAAGGTGTGTGTGTTGGTGTGTAATGCGGGGCTTTGTAACGGTACGAGTGGGCGTCACTGTGTTTAAGGTGTGTGTGTTGGTGTGCACTGCGGGGCTTTAACGGTACGAGTGGGGGTCACTGTGTTTAAGGTGTGTGTATGTTGGTGTGTAATGCGGGGCTTTGTAACGGTACGAGTGGGGGTCACTGTGTTTAAGGTGTGTGTGTGTTGGTGTGTACTGCGGGGCTTTGTAACGGTACGAGTGGGGGTCGCTGTGTTTAAGGTGTGTGTGTGTTGGTGTGTAATGCGGGGCTTTGTAACGGTACGAGTGGGGGTCACTGTGTTTAAGGTGTGTGTGTTGGTGTGTAATGCGGGGCTTTGTAACGGTACGAGTGGGGGTCACTGTTTTTAAGGTGTGTGTGTGTTGGTGTGTACTGCGGGGCTTTGTAACGGTACGAGTGGGCGTCACTGTTTTTAAGGTGTGTGTGTTGGTGTGTACTGCGGGGCTTTGTAACGGTACGAGTGGGCGTCACTGTTTTTAAGGTGTGTGTGTTGGTGTGTACTGCGGGGCTTTGTAAAGGTACGAGTGGGGGTCACTGTGTTTAAGATGCGTGTGTGTTGGTGTGTAATGCGGGGCTTTGTAACGGTACAAGTGGGGGTCACTGTGTTTAAGGTGTGTGTGTGTTGGTGTGTGTGTGTTGGTGTGTACTGCGGGGCTTTGTAACGGTACGAGTGGGCGTCACTGTTTTTAAGGTGTGTGTGTGTTGGTGTGCACTGCGGGGCTTTGTAACGGTACGAGTGGGCGTCACTGTTTTTAAGGTGTGTGTGTTGGTGTGTACTGCGGGGCTTTGTAACGGTACGAGTGGGCGTCACTGTTTTTAAGGTGTGTGTGTTGGTGTGTACTGCGGGGCTTTGTAACGGTACGAGTGGGCGTCACTGTTTTTAAGGTGTGTGTGTGTTGGTGTGTACTGCGGGGCTTTGTAACGGTACGAGTGGGGGTCACTGTGTTTAAGGTGTGTGTGTGTTGGTGTGTGCTGCAGGGCTTTGTAAAGGTACGAGTGGGGGTCACTGTGTTTAAGATGCGTGTGTGTTGGTGTGTAATGCGGGGCTTTGTAACGGTACGAGTGGGGGTCACTGTGTTTAAGGTGTGTGTGTGTTGGTGTGTGCTGCAGGGTTTTGTAAAGGTACGAGTGGGGGTCACTGTGTTTAAGATGCGTGTGTGTTGGTGTGTAATGCGGGACTTTGTAACGGTACGAGTGGGGGTCACTGTGTTTAAGGTGCGTGTGTGTTGGTGTGTAATGCGGGGCTTTGTAACGGTACGAGTGGGGGTCACTGTGTTTAAGGTGTGTGTGTGTTGGTGTGTGCTGCAGGGCTTTGTAACGGTACGAGTGGGGGTCACTGTGCTTAAGGTGCGTGTGTGTTGGTGTGTGCTGCAGGGCTTTGTAACGGTACGAGTGGGGGTCACTGTGTTTAAGGTGTGTGTGTGTTGGTGTGTGCTGCAGGGCTTTGTAAAGGTACGAGTGGGGGTCACTGTGTTTAAGATGCGTGTGTGTTGGTGTGTAATGCGGGACTTTGTAACGGTACGAGTGGGGGTCACTGTGTTTAAGGTGCGTGTGTGTTGGTGTGTAATGCGGGGCTTTGTAACGGTACGAGTGGGGGTCACTGTGTTTAAGGTGTGTGTGTGTTGGTGTGTGCTGCAGGGCTTTGTAACGGTACGAGTGGGGGTCACTGTGCTTAAGGTGCGTGTGTGTTGGTGTGTGCTGCAGGGCTTTGTAACGGTACGAGTGGGGGTCACTGTTTTTAAGGTGTGTGTGTGTTGGTGTGTACTGCGGGGCTTTGTAACGGTACGAGTGGGCGTCACTGTTTTTAAGGTGTGTGTGTGTTGGTGTGTAATGCGGGGCTTTGTAACGGTACGAGTGGGCGTCACTGTTTTTAAGGTGTGTGTGTGTTGGTGTGTACTGCGGGGCTTTGTAACGGTACGAGTGGGCGTCACTGTTTTTAAGGTGTGTGTGTGTTGGTGTGCACTGCGGGGCTTTGTAACGGTACGAGTGGGCGTCACTGTTTTTAAGGTGTGTGTACTGCGGGGCTTTGTAACGGTACGAGTGGGCGTCACTGTTTTTAAGGTGTGTGTGTTGGTGTGTACTGCGGGGCTTTGTAACGGTACGAGTGGGGGTCACTGTGTTTAAGATGCGTGTGTGTTGGTGTGTAATGCGGGGCTTTGTAACGGTACGAGTGGGGGTCACTGTGTTTAAGGTGTGTGTGTGTTGGTGTGTGTGTGTTGGTGTGTACTGCGGGGCTTTGTAACGGTACGAGTGGGGGTCGCTGTGTTTAAGGTGTGTGTGTGTTGGTGTGTAATGCGGGGCTTTGTAACGGTACGAGTGGGCGTCACTGTTTTTAAGGTGTGTGTGTGTTGGTGTGTACTGCGGGGCTTTGTAACGGTACGAGTGGGCGTCACTGTTTTTAAGGTGTGTGTGTGTTGGTGTGCACTGCGGGGCTTTGTAACGGTACGAGTGGGGGTCACTGTGTTTAAGGTGTGTGTGTGTTGGTGTGTGCTGCAGGGCTTTGTAAAGGTACGAGTGGGCGTCACTGTGTTTAAGATGCGTGTGTGTTGGTGTGTGTGTGTTGGTGTGTACTGCGGGGCTTTGTAACGGTACGAGTGGGGGTCGCTGTGTTTAAGGTGTGTGTGTGTTGGTGTGCACTGCGGGGCTTTGTAACGGTACGAGTGGGGGTCACTGTGTTTAAGATGCGTGTGTGTTGGTGTGTAATGCGGGGCTTTGTAACGGTACGAGTGGGGGTCACTGTGTTTAAGGTGTGTGTGTGTTGGTGTGTGTGTGTTGGTGTGTACTGCGGGGCTTTGTAACGGTACGAGTGGGGGTCGCTGTGTTTAAGGTGTGTGTGTGTTGGTGTGTAATGCGGGGCTTTGTAACGGTACGAGTGGGGGTCACTGTTTTTAAGGTGTGTGTGTGTTGGTGTGTACTGCGGGGCTTTGTAACGGTACGAGTGGGCGTCACTGTTTTTAAGGTGTGTGTGTGTTGGTGTGCACTGCGGGGCTTTGTAACGGTACGAGTGGGGGTCACTGTGTTTAAGGTGTGTGTGTGTTGGTGTGTGCTGCAGGGCTTTGTAAAGGTACGAGTGGGCGTCACTGTGTTTAAGATGCGTGTGTGTTGGTGTGTAATGCGGGGCTTTGTAACGGTACGAGTGGGGGTCACTGTGTTTAAGGTGCGTGTGTGTTGGTGTGTAATGCGGGGCTTTGTAACGGTACGAGTGGGGGTCACTGTGTTTAAGGTTTGTGTGTGTTGGTGTGTGCTGCAGGGCTTTGTAAAGGTACGAGTGGGGGTCACTGTGTTTAAGATGCTTGTGTGTTGGTGTGTAATGCGGGACTTTGTAACGGTACGAGTGGGGGTCACTGTGTTTAAGGTGCGTGTGTGTTGGTGTGTAATGCGGGGCTTTGTAACGGTACGAGTGGGGGTCACTGTGCTTAAGGTGCGTGTGTGTTGGTGTGTGCTGCAGGGCTTTGTAACGGTACGAGTGGGGGTCACTGTGCTTAAGGTGCGTGTGTGTTGGTGTGTGCTGCAGGGCTTTGTAACGGTACGAGTGGGGGTCACTGTGCTTAAGGTGCGTGTGTGTTGGTGTGTGCTGCAGGGCTTTGTAACGGTACGAGTGGGGGTCACTGTGCTTAAGGTGCGTGTGTGTTGGTGTGTGCTGCAGGGCTTTGTAACGGTACGAGTGGGGGTCACTGTGTTTAAGGTGTGTGTGTGTTGGTGTGTGCTGCAGGGCTTTGTAACGGTACGAGTGGGGGTCACTGTGCTTAAGATGTGCTTAAGATGTAATGTTATTGTTACAAAGCCCTACAGTATACACCAACACACACACACACCTTAAACACAGTGACCCCCACTCGTACCGTTACAAAGCCCTGCAGTACACACCAACACACACACACACACACACACACCTTAAACAAAGTGACCCCCACTCGTACCGTTACAAAGCCCCTCATTACACACCAACACACACACACACCTTAAACACAGTGACGCCCACTCGTACCGTTACAAAGCCCCGCAGTGCACACCAACACACACACACACACCTTAAACACAGTGACCCCCACTCGTACCGTTACAAAGCCGTGCAGTACACACCAACACACACACACCTTAAACACAGTGACCCCCACTCGTACCGTTACAAAGCCCCTCATTACACACCAACACACACACACACCTTAAACACAGTGACGCCCACTCGTACCGTTACAAAGCCCCGCAGTGCACACCAACACACACACACCTTAAACACAGTGACCCCCACTCGTACCGTTACACAGCCCTGCAGCACACACCAACACACACACACCTTAAACACAGTGACCCCCACTCGTACCGTTACAAAGCCCCTCATTACACACCAACACACACACACACCTTAAACACAGTGACGCCCACTCGTACCGTTACAAAGCCCCTCATTACACACCAACACACACACACACACCTTAAACACAGTGACGCCCACTCGTACCGTTACAAAGCCGTGCAGTACACACCAACACACACACACCTTAAACACAGTGACCCCCACTCGTACCGTTACAAAGCCCCGCAGTGCACACCAACACACACACACCTTAAACACAGTGACCCCCACTCGTACCGTTACAAAGCCCCTCATTACACACCAACACACACACACACACCTTAAACACAGTGACGCCCACTCGTACCGTTACAAAGCCGTGCAGTACACACCAACACACACACACCTTAAACACAGTGACCCCCACTCGTACCGTTACAAAGCCCCGCAGTACACACCTTAAACACAGTGACCCCCACTCGTACCGTTACAAAGCCCCTCATTACACACCAACACACACACACACACCTTAAACACAGTGACGCCCACTCGTACCGTTACAAAGCCCCGCAGTACACACCAACACACACACACCTTAAACACAGTGACGCCCACTCGTACCGTTAAAGCCCCGCAGTGCACACCAACACACACACACCTTAAACACAGTGACCCCCACTCGTACCGTTACACAGCCCCGCATTACACACCAACACACACACCTTAAACACAGCGACCCCCACTCGTACCGTTACAAAGCCCCGCAGTTCACAGCAACACACACACCTTAAACACAGCGACCCCCACTCGTACCGTTACAAAGCCCCGCAGTTCACACCAACACACACACCTTAAACACAGTGACCCCCACTCGTACTGTTACAGTGTGTTGGTGTGTAATGTGGGGCTTTGTAACGGTACGAGTGGGGGTCGCTGTGTGTGTGTTTACACATACGCGGGGAGTACACTGCTGACTGGCCTCATTCCTTTGCCTTGCTGCACTCCCTTTTTAATAGCTCTGGGAACCACTGTGTTGTGCACTCAAGGCTTTTCCAGATAAACCTCTGAAAGTTGGACTCAGAAAGAGGAACATCTTCAGAGATCTGGCTCCTACTGCAGTACACCAATGTCAGCGGAAATACAGCATGTAGCTCAAAGAGACATTGTAGTGTATTGAGTTAAATCAATGAGCATTATTTGGAAACAAAAATAAATATATATTACATCCAATGGCTTATTAATGTGTATGTCTTTATCTACAGAGGAACTTAATGTGTCAGAGTGTGTGTGTGTTCCTCACCTTCAGCTCATACTCCTCCTTTGTCTCCTGTGTCTCACTACGGACGTCCTGCTTCAGGTCCATGTCGTCTTTGAAAGGCTGAGTGGAGGGAGAGAGGGAGACAGAGGGTAGAAACTAAACCATCAAAACACACCACAAGAACACACACACACAAAGAGAGGAGAGGGAGAGAAGGAGGGAGGGAAGAGGAAAATACCACATCAGGTTGATCAGCAGAAGAAGAGAAAAGAAAGAAAAGATAGAAAGGTAGCTTTGCACACACCCGTCTTTACTACACACCCTTCGTTACAGAGCTCACTGAGGTCAGGTTTCCCCACTCATTATTTAAGGTCTCCTCCAGTCACACCATTTGCTGGGAGGGTGAGACTAGCTCGTGCTTCCTCATGTGAAGATAGGGTTCCCACACACACAGAGCAACGCCCACTGTACTCTCTCTTCCCATAGCTACCTACGTAGTCATCTAGAAACCTGAGTTATGTTAATACCCCCGAGTAGATAACCCTCTAAAACACAGTTTCATGAAGCACACACCTACGTTCGTTCAGGTTTTGACCAATTGTTTATATTAACATCTACTGAACTGTATTAATGTTTCTCCTTCTGCTGTAAAGAGATCATTTCAGACACAAAACTTCTTTATCAGACTTTGTCGGTCAAACTCTAATGAACTGGATGCATATCTCTGATAAAGTTTGTTTTTTCTGCAAATAAAATTATCTGCTCTGTTAGAGACGTGTAAATGCACACAAAATTCATTCATTCATTCACTCTCTGTAACCCTTATACAGTTAAGGACGGCGGTGGGTCCGGAGCCTACCCGGAATCACTGGGTGTGAGGTAGGAATACACCTGGAGGGGGCACCAGACCTTCACAGGGCAACACAAACTCACAAATACGGACACTTTTGAGTCTCCAATCCACCTACCAGCATGGGTGGAAACCGGAGCACCTGGAGGAAACCCACGCCGACACAAGGAGAACACACCACACTCCTCACAGACAGTCACCCAGAGGAAACCCACACAGACACAGAGAGAACACACCACACTCCTCACAGACAGTCACCCGGAGGAAACCCACGCAGACGCAGGGAGAACACACCACACTCCTCACAGACAGTCACCCGGAGGAAACCCACACAGACACAGAGAGAACACACCACACTCCTCACAGACAGTCACCCGGAGGAAACCCACGCAGACGCAGGGAGAACACACCACACTCCTCACAGACAGTCACCCGGAGGAAACCCACACAGACACAGAGAGAACACACCACACTCCTCACAGACAGTCACCCGGAGGAAACCCACACAGACACAGAGAGAACACACCACACTCCTCACAGACAGTCACCCAGAGGAAACCCACGCAGACACAGAGAGAACACACCACACTCCTCACAGTGAGCAGATGAATCTTATTATCTCCAGCATTGTGGAAGTCTTTTCTAAAGAGGACTGTCTGAACTGTGTATTATGGCAATGTAGGGACAGGTGAAGTATCTAATGCTGTCCTTTCACCTCTGATATCTGCCTTTAGAGTGACCCCAGCAGCTCTGACCACATCAACCTTATTACTACTTTAAACATACAGTGCAGCACTGAGAAAGAAAGACACAGCTGTCCACTTGCTGCCACACTCAGAGAACACACTGCTCTCACCATGCGGGTTGCTGTGGAGACACTGGCTGAGTCCTCCTCCAGGCTGTGTGTCTCTTTGTTTACCGTCTCAACCTTGATGTCTGGCTTCAGCGCGACCCCTCGACGACCTGCACACAGCACAAACTCCTCATTACAGTTTCATACAGCAACAGTGTATCCATTAAACTTTATTCACAATTCTCACACACACACACACACAGTACTCACTTCTTTTTCGTTGGCGGTACACGTAGAACGACAGGGCGAGGAGACAGAGGATCAGCAGCATGGAGGAGCCAACCGTTCCCCCGGCTATTATTCCCACAGGCACTATATCTGAGGGACAGAGGTAAAGTGGTTATTTCTAATTAAAAGCTTCATCAGGGTTTGTCTTATACATCTGTTGGTACTCAGAGACTCTTCCTGTCTGTGGGGATCTAAACAGGAAGTTGTTGCTGTGGCAGATTCCATTAGAGAAACCGTGCCGCACGTTTAGATCACCACAGACGCTCTTACACTCGTGGGGGTTGGAGGAAGTCTTTAAAAATGTCTGTAGGAGGTACAGCGTTTATGTAAGAGATGTAACAGGGAATGTTTTATGAAAATGCTTCACAAAGGGAGGCAGCGTTTGACCCAGATGTCTCCTGTTAGCTCCTGTAACTGAAACAGTGAAATTAGGACTGAGTTAATGTCACGGTGCTAACGGCCGTTAGAGAATGAAGACTTACACATGAGACACTTCCTGTGAGACATGACGCCAGGCAAAGTCTCCTATTTAAACTGCTGCCAAAACAACATTAATGTAGACCTCAGCGAGTTTGGAGGAGACCACTGTTTGTCCATTTCTCTAACAACAGCCTAGAGACACTCGCATCTGCTAGTGTTACAGTGTGTGATGGGGACGAGACTATCCCACCGAGAGAGAGAAAGGGAGAGGGAGAGAAAGACAGAAAGAGATAGAGAGGGGGGTGTGTCTAGGGCCTCATAGCGAACACAGACATCAGCTCAGTCTCTAAACACTGCAGAGTTTAACACAGGGACATTTTAACTGGGTCCTTCACCTTCATCAATAACCAGGTTTCCTCTGCTACATAACGCCGTTTCCTCTAGTGCCTCAGCGGCTTTCAGTTCGGTTCATTACAGATTATAACAGGCATCGGTTAACGTTTTTACTTTATTATAGTTTTGAAATGACACTAAAGAACGCAGTACAGACCCATAGCCCACGGTGTCAAAGGGACGTGCAGTAACAGCAGCAGCTCCCCCAGGTCCTAGTGCCCCCAAGTTTCATTACATTATTAATATGGAGACAGAGAGAGAACCGTTGTTGAAAATGAATTGAGGGGTAAATAACATTTAGTGTGGGCTACAGCCCCCTAAAACCGGTCTAATGACGTCTGTGGTTATGGACAAACATACACCTCTTGTCTCTTGTTTTTAAACTAACTTCAAAATTGAGGGCAGTGAACTGACAACAGCGCCCTCTAATGACCGTCAGTCAGTGACAGATGCTGTAAATAATGCGTACTGAAATATTGAACATGTGCTTATTAATTATATGATTGTTATTGAATTGTCCAGCCGCACTGAGGCCACCAGGGACTCCACTCAGAGCCAGGACTGACCTGCGTCTCCTGGGAAACTGTAAGTGTAAAGACGCTGAGACATCGTTTGGGGTCTTTTTCTCACTGCTCTCACTAAATTGTTATATACTTTGTGTGAGACCTAATGGAGGAAAAGGGTTTCCACTGTGAGCCCTGCTTCTGTCTGAAACCACACCCTCTGTGTACTCACCCGTCTCCGCCAGGGTGATGATCATGGTCCCGGGGCCGAATGAGTTCCAGGCAGTGCAGTTGTACGCGGACTGGAAGTCTGACTCCATGACGTTGTTGATGGTGAGCGTGGAGAGAACAGCGCCACCTTGTGACACGGGTTTACTCTGCTCCACCGTATACCTCTCCAGCAGAGTGCCTCTTTCTTTCTCCCACACGTTCTCCTTCCACGCCCACACCTACACACACACACACACACTTACATCAGAAACAAGGTTATCACTAACACATTTAAAGACAACGTTCACAACTGTAGTCAAAGGCCACTTCTGTTACAGGATTCAGATGGTTTCCTGTTTTCAGCTGCACACTGGAAGGGTCTAATGTGTTTATGAAGCTCCAGTGTAAAAAAAAAAAGAAAAAAACAGGGCTATTATTTGTACACAAGGTGGCGCTGAATAGTTTTAGAGCTTTAATATCTTTGAAAGAGACTCTCTCCTTCATTCTCTTCTTTAGTCTTTCCTTCATTTTCATTCAGTCTCTCCCTCCCTCTATTTCTCTTCTCCTTTTTCATTTTGTCCCTCAATATCTATTCTGCTCTTAACTTTTCATTTTAGTTTTTCTTTCTTCCCTTTTACCCTTTCTCACTCCCTCCCTGTACCCCGCCCCCTGAAGGTGTGTGTGTGTGTGTTAAAGACTGCAGAAGGGTGGTGTGTTTAAAGTGAGCTGGAGCAGATTGACGATGAAATATGAACAACACAGTGGTTAAATATGCAACGCTCGCTCTGTCACTGCTAATGTCCCTCTTACACCAGAGGGGAGAGACAGAGAGGGGGAGAGAGAGAAGGGAGAGACAGAGAGAGGGAGAGGAAGGGAGAGGGAGAGAGAGGGAGGGTGAAAAAACAGGGGAGGAGAACAGGAGCGAAGAACAAAAGGAATGATCCATTTCTCCTCTCCGTGCATTAAGAGCTATTCTGTGATGTCACGTCTCATTATCCACACAGCAATCAGAGGAGAGGAGGGAGACAATAGACAGAATGAGACAGAGACAGAGAGAGAGACACACAGAGAGGGGTAGACAGTTGTAGCTGAGTAAAGAGTAAAGTGCTGAGGTTGTTAAAAGCTCTCACACGTGTGTCATGTCCTTGTGTCTGCTGCTGATGATCAGCTCTGAAAGCTACAGCGCTTTCTTCTCAGTTGTCTTTCTGTTCCTCTCTCTCTCTCTCTCCTGACCATCCTTTGTCTCCTGTTCTATTCATCTCCTCTCCTTAGTTATTATTCTCTCTCTTCTTTCTGTTCATTGAGATTTCTGAAAATGCCTCACAATTAGATCAATGCTCAGGTTTAAGGTGAAGTATACCCCCTCCTCTCTTTGTGTGTAAGTGTGTGTGTGTGTGTGTGAGAGAGAGAGAGAGTTTACTCACAATTTTATCAGGTGGAGGGGTGCTGGCGATGTAGCATTTGATTTCCCCCTTCTCTCCCCTCACGGCGTACTGGACTGGGTCACTGGAGATGATCGGTGGCCCTGCAGAACACCAGAGCAATGGCAGGACATCAGTAATTATTATTGTTAACCACTTTGCTTTGGTTCTTCAGCCCTATTCGGACCGGATTAGATTTGCGTAGGGAGCTGCTGTTTAAGACTTGTCAGTTGGGCAAGAGGATTAGTGAGGGGCAGCCGTGGCCTGGTGGTGAGGAACTGGGCGTGTAACCCCCAACTGCTCCCCGGGCTCCGTGGTTAGGGCTGTCCACCGCTCCGGGCACCGCTCACTGCCCCCTAGTGTTCACTACTGTGTGTGTAAATGAGTGTTTCGCTGCACGGATTGGGCTAAATGCGGAGAACAAATGCCTCTGTGCAGCTCAGTGGCCAATAACATGATTCTAATTCTATTAGCAGTAATCTAATTAGTAGGAGACACGCCCAGAACAGGTTTGTAGGATGTCCCTATAGCTGCCAGAGGTTTCACTCCTGAATGATCCTTTAGATTGTTTTGGCCCTGTCCACACAGATTTATACATGTGTGTGTGTGTGTGTGTGTGTGTAAGAGAATATTGTACTAACCATTCACCGTGAGCGTAACCTCCGTCTCTCCAACTCCGATCCTGGGCACGATGGCTTTACACACATACTGCCCCGCATCTGCCTGACTCACTGACTTCAAATACAGCTGATTATTGTTACTCAGAACCTGAGAGAGAAACAGAGAGAGAGTTATTTACAATTAGATATATAGTATACAAAAATATAGAGCAGGGGTTCTCAGTTCCAGGACGCTTTCTTGTTGAAGTGACCATACTATGCACCCACAATGCACCTGATTTTAAAATTGTAGCTGTGTTCAAAATGTGTTTAACATTGTAACTGTAGCATATCACCCACCCCCCACCCACTTCCAAAAAAAAAACTACTGTCAGCCCTCAGAGGTCTTCCTCTACTAACTGCAGTCCCTTACCTGACCACCAGGATGCTGACCTTGTTGCTATGACAACTCATTAACTCACACCTAAATGCTATCAGCACCTACATCAGCCGCTCTCCTTTAACCCGCTCCATAACCACTGTCTTCAGGATCCTCGCTTTCGGCCTCTGCACTCGTGTGTTTGTGGTCTGATCTTTAGCCTTCGATCCTTTGCTCCGCCTTTTTTGACTTTGTCCGTTGTGAGAGTAGTCAGCGTAAGCCGATGTAGCACCAACTGTACACGCAGCTAAATCACAGTGTAGTTTGTGCTGAGATGCTAATGTGGCTAACAGACGGGATCCTTGTGAAATCCTTATGCCTCTGAGTGTGATTAGACTCTCTCCAGCGTGGGTCGAGGAGCTGTATATGTTCACATTAGTGCCTCAGTCTGAAACCAGACAGTCGCTCCCCAACGTGGCCCCCACACCGAACAAAAACACGGATAGTAGAAATGTGAGAGTTCTTTTTCTTCCAAAACTAAACTGACCCATAAAAAGCCTTCAGTACGTAATGAGGGCACTCACCATACTGGAGCCTTTCTTTGTCCAGGTGAGAGTCAGAGGAGGATTCCCAGCCCATTTACAGTTCAGAGTGACATCAGAGTCTACGTCCACTGTCACCGGCCTCGGCTCCACCACCAGGATTGGACCGACTGGAAAGTCATAGAGAAGCAAGAGGAAATACAGTCAACAATGTAGAGACAGGAGTGTGTGTGTGTGTGTGAGACAGTGAAAGGGAGAGAATGTTTAGCAGAAGCTGTGTAGTGAGGAAATGGAGGGATAAACTGATAAATAAACAGATAGGAACTGACAGTAAAATAAACAGACAGATGAACACAGATAAACGTGTGGATTTATGGACAGATCAAAGGATGGATGAATGAATAAACAGATGGATTGACAAGGAGATGAAAAGACGGGTGAATGGATGAACTGATCGATATAAACGGATGCGTACAGTGGACGTCCACCAGAATGCTGACGTTGGTGCTGCCCACTGCATTAAACACCTGACAGGACACAGGCTCGGTGAAGAAGGAGTGGTCCGCTGTCGTCACAAACACACTCTCCCTCGCCCCCTCCAGGATCACCCCACCTTTGGCCCATCTGCAACACACACACACCGAACGTTGAGGCAGGCAGCGAACTCACCACGTGACACAAACCATGCTCGAGCAGCAGTGCTGAGGAGACGCTGAGGATCAGTGAAATGGCGAGAGGTTGAAGCCGAGGTCACTGCAGTTGTGTGGATTCAGTGTAGTGCTCTGTACACAACGATCCCAGCTCTGGCTTCTGGAACTTTCTGGATCAAATGAGTTGAAGTGTTTTTACGTATTCCACACTTTAATTATTCATCACTGATACTGGCCTTAGCCCCAACTCTGACTCCCTCATGCCTTGGTAGGTGACTTGTAAAGGTGGATTTCTGTCGTCTGAGAACATCAGCAATAACAGCCCTTTTTCTATGTATTTAAAACAATAACTCTGATAAAGCTCCGGTTTCCTCCCACGCTCCAAAAACACACGTTGGTAGGTGGATTGGAGACTCAAAAGTGTCCGCAGGTGTGAGTGTGTGTCGTCCTGTGAAGGACTGGTGCCCCCTCCAGGGTGTGTTCCTGTCTTGTGTCCAATGATTCCAGGTAGGCTCTGGACCCACCGCGACCCTGAACTGGATAAGGGTCACACACAGTGAGAGCTTTGTCTGAGGTTATTTCCAGAGACAGAATCATTTTACGCTGCGTATTTTTTATGTTAAATTTTTCAAGCCTTAGTCTTGACTGAAATGATCATTAACACAGCACTAGTGTTGCTTGTGTAGTACTTATATTACACCCAGTAGTTTTGGTGAGTAAACATGATGCAGCATTGAGACAAAGTCAGTACAGCAAAAGAAAACACACACACACACACACTCAGACACACTCTCACTCACTCCCTCACACACACGCTCTCTCTCTCTCTCACTCCCTCACACACACTCTCTCTCTCTCACTCCCTCACACACACACTCTCTCTCTCTCACTCCCTCACACACACACACTACCTAACACACACAAACACCTCTCTCTCTCTCTCACTCCCTCACACACACACACTCTCACACACACGCTCCTACCTGTAGCCCATGACTGGAGGGTTGGCTGTAGCTTGGCAGGTAAATGTTACTCTTTCACCTTCTAGAACAGAACGAGGTGAAATTGACAGTAACACCGTGGGAGCATCTAGAAAAAAGAGGGAAAAAGAGAGAGATGAGCAATGTTCTTTTTTCTGAAATCAAGGTCATAAACAGATAGAAACAAATCTGTTAGGATTTGATGGCATTCAGCCTCAAGAACATGTTCTGCACAGATATTTTATGATTAAGTTTCAATCACAAACGCCACTCCAAAGTATCCCCGAATATTAGATGGAATCTAGACTGGCGCCCCCTCCAGGGTGTGTTCCTGCCTTGGCTCTGGACCCCCGCCGCCCTGAACTGGATAAGGGTCACAGATAATGAATGAATAAATGAATCTATCACTCTAAAGGATGCAGTTCCCTGGGCTTTAAGCCGCTGTAGCCCTAGTCTCTCATTTCCTGCTTTTCTGTGGGGTTTGAACCTAATGAACTATGTATAACAGATTCTTTCAGTTCCTCTGTCACTGCATTAAAGAGAAAGCAGAGCTCAGCAGTGTTCACATGAGTGTGTGAGTGTGGGTGATGATGATGATGGGGGTCTCCCCTGAGAAAACTAGTAGGCTCCAAGTCTGCCTGTGGACACACACACACACACACACAGTCTCACAGGGTAAAGCACTAAAGCACAGTGGTAACTGATCACTGGATATTAGGACTGATCTAAAGAGAAGTAATTTAATGTAATGAACCTCTAATTTAGTTTTATTTTCTGAAAACAACAGCTGTATGACTGTCATTTATTTGACAGTTTCTTATGAACAAGCTAGGACTAATTGTTTACACCCCAGAACCACGAGTGTGGGGTCACTACCCGACATTACCCGATATTCATACGGGCCGAGCCCGTGCTGTTCTGGCTCTGGTGCAGCCTGGAGTCCAACTCCAAACCGCGTTTCACACTCTTCACCCACTACGACATTCCAGAGTTCATACGTGAAAATGGCTTAAGAGACTCACACACACACAGACAGAGACTCACGGTGGACGTTGAGTGTGATGGTGGCCCGTTTGCCCAGGGGCACGGCCAGGTTAGTGGCCACACACGTGAAATTGCGTCCTGTGTCTGTGTCCAGTGGCTGGATGGGCAGAAAACTGCGTGTGGTCACGCGCTTCCTGTCAGGTAACACCTCCTGAGAGACAGACACACACAGAGAGAGAGAGAGATGTGTAAACGGGAGGAGAAAACGTTTATAGTGTGTGTGTGTGTGTGTGTGTGTGTTCTCACAGTGCTAGTATGGGCTCCGTCCACTATTACTCCGTCTTTGTACCACTCTATAGTGGAGAGAGGTTTGGCTCCTCGGGACGTGCAGGTGAGGTTATAGGAGACTCCAGCCATCAGGAGAATCTCTGGAGCGCCTTCTATCACTGGATCATCAGGAGGAACTACAAACAGACAGACAAGGCAGAAACACACACAAATTACCTTTACACATTAAACTTAGCATCAGCTCCTACACAGGAACACACTGGTGGGCGGAGCAGCCCCAAACAGGCTCAGAGGGGGTGTAAAATGTGTTCTTACTGAGGACAGTGAGTTTGGCTCTTCTTGAGCGGAGAGCAGCTTCTGTGGCCTGGCACTCGTACAGAGAGTCATCTGACAGCTCAGCGGAGGAAATCTCCAGATTGTACTGACCCACATCCACTATCCTCAACACTCGGTAACGAGGCCAGGCTGTAAAACACACACACACACACACACACACACACACACACACAGAGGTTAATATCTCCAACATTAGGTAATGAGGCAAAAATGTAATACACACACACACACAGATACTGTCAAAGAGGTCAGGGGAGTGTATCAAACAGCAGGATTCCTGAGGAAGCCAGAAAACCAAGTCCATTCATATATTCTACCACTAAAATGTAGCAAAAAATATTTATGAATTCAAGCATTTATTATTAACATTTCCTATGTAATTCACATGAGATGAAGACGCATAATAATTTGTAGCCTCTGGATATGTTCATTCATCCACTCAGTGTCTGTAACCCTTATCCAGTTCAGGGCGGTGGTGTGTTCTCTCTGTGTCTGTGTGGGTTTCCTCCGGGTGACTGTCTGTGAGGAGTGTGGTGTGTTCTCTCTGTGTCTGCGTGGGTTTCCTCCGGGTGACTGTCTGTGAGGAGTGTGGTGTGTTCTCTCTGTGTCTGCGTGGGTTTCCTCCGGGTGACTGTCTGTGAGGAGTGTGGTGTGTTCTCCCTGTGTCTGCGTGGGTTTCCTCCGGGTGACTGTCTGTGAGGAGTGTGGTGTGTTCTCTCTGTGTCTGCGTGGGTTTCCTCCGGGTGACTGTCTGTGAGGAGTGTGGTGTGTTCTCCCTGTGTCTGCGTGGGTTTCCTCCGGGTGACTGTCTGTGAGGAGTGTGGTGTGTTCTCTCTGTGTCTGCGTGGGTTTCCTCCGGGTGACTGTCTGTGAGGAGTGTGGTGTGTTCTCCCTGTGTCTGCGTGGGTTTCCTCCGGGTGACTGTCTGTGAGGAGTGTGGTGTGTTCTCTCTGTGTCTGCGTGGGTTTCCTCCGGGTGACTGTCTGTGAGGAGTGTGGTGTGTTCTCTCTGTGTCTGCGTGGGTTTCCTCCGGGTGACTGTCTGTGAGGAGTGTGGTGTGTTCTCCCTGTGTCTGCGTGGGTTTCCTCCGGGTGACTGTCTGTGAGGAGTGTGGTGTGTTCTCTCTGTGTCTGCGTGGGTTTCCTCCGGGTGACTGTCTGTGAGGAGTGTGGTGTGTTCTCCCTGTGTCTGCGTGGGTTTCCTCCGGGTGACTGTCTGTGAGGAGTGTGGTGTGTTCTCTCTGTGTCTGCGTGGGTTTCCTCCGGGTGACTGTCTGTGAGGAGTGTGGTGTGTTCTCTCTGTGTCTGCGTGGGTTTCCTCCGGGTGACTGTCTGTGAGGAGTGTGGTGTGTTCTCCCTGTGTCTGCGTGGGTTTCCTCCGGGTGACTGTCTGTGAGGAGTGTGGTGTGTTCTCCCCGTGTCTGCGTGGGTTTCCTCTTGGTGACATACTTAAATATATTTTTCTTAAACATAAAATGACAACTGGCATTTTAATACTATGCAAAAGTAATTGTGATTGTGAATATGACATATTCAAACTTAATGTTTAGGGTTTTTATTAATAATTATTATTTATTCATTCATTCATTCATTATCTGTAACCCTTATCCAGTTCAGGGTTGCGGTGGGTCCAGAGCCTACCTGGAATCATTAGGCACAAGGCGGGAATACACCCTGGAGGGGGCGCCAGTCCTTCACAGGGCAACACACACACACACACATTCACACACACCTACGGACACTTTTGAGTCGCCAATCCACCTACCAACGTGTGTTTTTTTGGACTGTGGGAGGAAACCGGAGCACCCTGAGGAAACCCACGCGGACACAGGGAGAACACACTAACACCTCACAGTCACCCGGAGCGGGAATCGAACTCACAACCTCCAGGTCCTTGGAGCTGTGTGACTGCGACACGACCTGCTGCACCACCGTGCCGCACATTATTATTTATATATAAATAATATATATATTTACACACACACACTTATTATCCTTTAATGACAAATGTTTGGGAGAATGTTTAATTCCTATAATACATTACACATAAAGCTCTCTAAAAGGTAAGTGTACACCTAGTAACACACATCCAGGACACTAGGTGTCATTGCTCCATTCAGACCAAGGTTGGGGCTTAATAAAAATCTGTGACTGAAAGGAGACCGCCAAACCATCACTCGGGGGTAACACTCAGGGCAGTGTGGTATTAACTGAGGGTACTTTGGTAGACAGCACAACTCTGCCACTTTCTATTGTAGTTTTATATTTGTAAGTTACATAGACTCCATAATACACTCCTGCACTGACTGAGTTACAGTGTCTGCTGCAGCGTGTAACAGTATGTTCCTTCCACCAGAGGGCACCCCAAGACATTGACATTCTGTAAGCGTACTCTCCTCTCTCTCACACACTCACACACACACACGTTATGACATCATTGATCTGAATGGGAGGGGGGGCACCAAAGTATTGGCAAAGATTACATCATCCCTTAGCTCAACCAATCCTTGCAGACAGCCAACCTGTGTGTGTGTGTGTGTGTGTGTGTGTGTGTGTGTTTTCACACGTCTATAGGTGTGTGTCAGAAACATCCATTTTCATTATGATTAGAGAGCTGAGGTAGGACTAACAGGAGAGAGGGGGAATAAAGAGGCAAAGCGAAAAAGGACAAAGAAAAGAGGGTGGTGGGATGAGTCTGGAGACTTAGGAAGATGTAGGGAAAGGAAAGATAAAAGAAAAAGGGATGGAGCCTGAAAAATATAGAGGGCGTGTGCTTGGCGACGATGTATTGGAGAGAATATGTGCGACTGCTCGATTGCTTGTGTGTGTGTGTGTGTGCAGATTACGTATGTGTGTGTGAATACATTAAGTGTGTATGCAGATTCTGTAGGTGTATGAATGAATGTGTGTGAATCAAACTGTGTGTGTGTGAATAGTGTGTTGTAGGTGGATTCTATATTGATACTTGGCTTTGTGTATGAATGTCATGGTTGAGTGTGTGTGTTTGTGAGTGTGTGTGTGTGTTAAAGTACTGTATATCCATGCATTCGACATCTCTCTCTCTGCACTATGTAACGTTTGGAGGAGGTGTAGGAAACTCAGTGGTGGATGAAGTGCACAGATCCTGTACCGAGTTAAAGGACAGAGACCCAAGGTAAAACACTACTGCAGTGAAAGCCCTTGGTTTAGATTTAAACGAGTGAAAGTATGAGGATTCGTCACGGCTCTAACGTCTCTCTGTTTCAGCAACATTTCACTACAGTGTCATTAATGATAAAGAATAAAGCACTGAGGCACACTGTGTCCATCAGGTAGAGCCCAGCTGCTGTGGAGTTACGGCCTGTGAACCCTTCGTGAAGATTATAATAATAATAATAAACATCAGAGTTCAGTATAATTTCACAGAGGAGGTGTGTGACGAGGCCAGGTTCAGATTCTCTTCCGTCCTTGTGTCACACGCTCTCTCTCCCGCTGGCGCTGGACGCTGCCGCACTGACCCGGAGAGGGGCTCTGTCTGGGCCCAGTCTCTTTAACACAGCGCTGTAACTTGATTGGTGCATTACGCTCTTTTTTAGTTTTAAAAGTTAAATTTTTTATTCACCGCACGAGACACAAGTAACGACAGATTTCTCTGAATGTAGCAGAGTAAAGAGTGAGATATTTGACTTTGAGATGTAGTGAAGTTAAAGTAGGGGCGAAACCGTGGAGCAGCAGGTAGCGTCTCTGTCAAAGTTCCAGGGTCCTAGAGGTTGTGGATTCGAGTCCCGCTCCGGGTGACTGTCTGTGAGGAGTGTGGTGTGTTCTCTCTGTGTCTGCGTGGGTTTCCTCCGGGTGACTGTCTGTGAGGAGTGTGGTGTGTTCTCTCTGTGTCTGCATGGGTTTCCTCCGGGTGACTGTCTGTGAGGAGTGTGGTGTGTTCTCCCTGTGTCTGCGTGGGTTTCCTCCGGGTGACTGTCAGTGAGGAGTGTGGTGTGTTCTCTCTGTGTCTGCGTGGGTTTCCTCCGGGTGACTGTCTGTGAGGAGTGTGGTGTGTTCTCCCTGTGTCTGCGTGGGTTTCCTCCGGGTGACTGTCTGTGAGGAGTGTGGTGTGTTCTCCCTGTGTCTGCGTGGGTTTCCTCCGGGTGACTGTCTGTGAGGAGTGTGGTGTGTTCTCCCTGTGTCTGCGTGGGTTTCCTCCAGGTGACTGTCTGTGAGGAATGTGGTGTGTTCTCCCCGTGTCTGCGTGGGTTTCCTCCGGGTGACTGTCTGTGAGGAGTGTGGTGTGTTCTCCCTGTGTCTGTGTGGGTTTCCTCCGGGTGACTGTTTGTGAGGAGTGTGGTGTGTTCTCCCTGTGTCTGTGTGGGTTTCCTCCGGGTGACTGTCTGTGAGGAGTGTGGTGTGTTCTCCCTGTGTCTGTGTGGGTTTCCTCCGGGTGACTGTTTGTGAGGAGTGTGGTGTGTTCTCCCTGTGTCTGTGTGGGTTTCCTCCGGGTGACTGTCTGTGAGGAGTGTGGTGTGTTCTCCCTGTGTCTGTGTGGGTTTCCTCCGGGTGACTGTCTGTGAGGAGTGTGGTGTGTTCTCCCTGTGTCTGTGTGGGTTTTCTCTGGGTGTTCTGGTTTCCTCCCACGCTCCAAAAACACACGTTGGTAGGTGGATTGGAGACTCAAAAGTGTCCGTAGGTGTGAGTGTGTGTTACCCTGTGAAGGACTGGCGCCCCCTGCAGGGTTTGTTCCCACCTTGCGCCCAGTGATTCCGGGTAGGTTCTGGACCCACCGCCGCCCTGAACTGGATAAAGGTCACAGACAATGAATGAATGAAGTTAAAGTAAAAAGTGACCAAAATAAAATACAGTGAAATACAGATACACAATAAACTACTTCAGTGCCATAAACAAAT